>NC_082386.1:4673768-4947070 GCF_031168955.1 Gadus macrocephalus
AACGATGTCACCAAGTGCACCTGAGACTTTCTCCTCCCACAGATAATATTGCTAACCCCCCCCCCCCCCCCCCCCCCAGCCACCCACCCATTCCCCAGGGGGTCATCTATGCACTCTACATGCCACTAATCAAATCTTGGAAGGATCAATAAAATCTATCTCCATCCCTTTACCGTCCCAATCCCCCCGAGCTATAACTGGCCCTCTTCCGTATCTCCTGAGAGATCATAAGCAGCATCAAAACGCTGTTGTACTGTGTGCTGTCGTACTGTGTGCTGTTGTACTGTGTGCTGTCGTACTGTGTGCTGTCGTACTGTGTGCTGTCGTACTGTGTGCTGTTGTACTGTGTGCTGTCGTACTGTCTGTTGTTGTACTGTCTGTTGTTGTACTGTGTGTTGTTGTACTGTGTGTTGTTGTACTGTCTGCTGTTGTACTGTGTGCTGTCGTACTGTGTGCTGTTGTACTGTCTGCTGTTGTACTGTGTGCTGTTGTACTGTGTGCTGTTGTACTGTCTGCTGTTGTACTGTCTGCTGTTGTACTGTGTGCTGTCGTACTGTGTGTTGATCATGATGCAAGAGGTATTCTCTCCAGCCTACTGCCAGCTCATTAACCAAGTTGTCTACTCTGGTATCTTCATCATCACAATCGTCGTCATCGTCATTGTCCTGATCTTTCTGGTGAATTCGGCTCAGGCTAAAAGCAGCTACAGTTATCTCCCTTCTGTGTCTGAAAGCCACAACAATGGGATCTGTCTCTTGACTGTAGAACAGAAACTCCCCAGATACAGAGAACAACCACAAGCTTAGACCTGAGTTCATGCACTCGGGATCCTCAGGCACTTTGCTAGCATTGACATTGACCTAGCTTTCAATGATGGCGAATAACAATTCTTATGTTCTGTTGTTTCTGCTGAATGTATCTTCATAATATATGCTTGGCAGCTTGTCCCTCCGTGTGGATTTTGCATGTTCTCTGTGGCACTGAAGCCCACACAAGTGTGTGGGTAGGTGTGTGTGTGTGTGTATGTGTGTATGTGTGTGTGTGTGTGTGTGTGTGTGTGTGTGTGCGTGTGTGCGTGCGCGTGTGTGTGTGTGTGTGTGTGTGTGTGTGTGATACTTCTAACTCATTCTACTATGTGTGGTGAGGTGTCACACACAGAAGGATGGACAGATGCTAAGTGATGGTTCTGAGTCTTGGGGCCTTTCAGACAGATCCCACGTCCCTGACTCGGGCACAACTGACTGGAACAAGAAATCTTTGTCAAACAAAGGATTTCTCAGACGTTGCCTTTTTTCAATATCTTGATTTAGTTTTGTATTGTTCATATCACTAAAAACAATAATGATACATCATCCAGGCTCAGCTCACACTCGCCCTCTCCTGCTGTTCCCGGTCAACATATCTACAACCAGCATACAGCATACATATAACCGGCCACCCCACTCCCACTCCCAGGCCCCCCTCTACGTGGGAGCGTGCAGTTTCAGAGCAACCGGTATTCTTCCCACATCCTCCGATTCTTCCCACATGGTGTGAACACGACAGAAATACGGACGACTTGACAGATAGATCGACGGCTGAATGGACAGACACACAGATGTATGTACACTACCGTTCAAAAGTTTGGGGTCACCCAGACAATTGTTTTCCATGAAAACTCACTCTTTAATTGAACAGTTTTCAGCGGTGGTAACATAATTGCACAAGGGTTTTCTAATCATCAATTAGCCTTTAAACACGATCAGCTTAACAATGTACCGTAGAACACAGGAGTGATGGTTGCTGCAAATGGGTCCCTATACCCCTATGTCGATTTTCCATAAAAAATCCTGAATAGTCATTTACCACATTAACAATGTCGAAACTGTATTTCTGATTCATTTAATGTAATCGTGGTTGAAAAAAACAGTGCTTCTCTTTAAAAAAAGAAGGACATTTCGAAGTGACCCCAAACTTAAAGGTAGTGTATGCGCTCACCTGCGGGCTCCAGCAGGCGGGGGATGCCCAGCTGGTTCTCGGCCAGGCTGAAGGCCTCCTCCAGGTTGTCCCGGTTGCTCCTCCTGCGGACCAGCTCCATGTCCACCAGGTCGGGGCGGATGGCGTGCACCACGGCGTGGAAGGCCACGCCGCTGCGCCAGCTGGGCCCGAAGTCCTTCACCTCGATGCCCTGGCGCCTGGCCGGGGCGGGACAGAGCACGGGTTACACTGCTGCCTTTAGGACGGCCTTCACAGTGTGGGACCTCATACTGAATCATTCTTACAAATAGACGTAGTTCAGTACAGCATAGCATAGTATACCTTAATATTGTATAGTAAGGTATAGTATAATACAGTACAGTACAGCATAGCATAGTAGTAGCTGGCGTACTTGGCCGCCATGCTCTGCACCCATCGGAGGAGGGAGCGCTTGGCGTTGCCCTGCAGCCTCTGCTTCCTCTTGACGGGGGGACTTCCTGTCTCCGAGCTAGCCATGCTGTCCACAGAGGAGTTGCTGGTGGAAAGACCCTCGGCCGCCTGCAGGTTACTGGTCAGCTCCTCAATCTGCACCACAAACAGGGAGGATGCCTTCACTGTAACCATGGACACAGGCCCCTTTTCATTTCTATACAGAACTGATGACATTACAGTTACATTTAACATTTAGGTGATTTTGCTGACGCTTTTATCCAAAGCGTCTTGCAACTATTCATTCACACATTCACACCCAGACGTCGGAGTCAAACACGCAGGGCGTCAGCCAGCTCGTCAGGAGCAGTTAGGGTGAGGCGCCTTGCTCAGGGACACCTCGACACAGGAGCCGGGGATCGAACTAGCAACCTTCAGGATACCCGTCAACCCGCTCTACCTCCTAAGCTACTGCCGCCCAAAAGAGAGGGAGAGAGGGAGAGGGAGAAAGGGAGAGGGAGAGAGAGAGGGAGAGGGAGAAAGGGAGAAGGAGAGAGGGAGAGAGGGAAAGAGGGAGAGGGAGAAAGGGAGATAGAGGAAGAGAGCGATAGGGAGAGGGAGAGAGGGAGCGAGGGAGAGGGAGAGAGGGAGAGGGGGAGGGAGAAAGGGAGAGAGAGGGAGAGAGGGAGCGAGGGCGTGGAAGAGAGGGAGAGGGAGAGGGAGAGGGAGAAAGGGAGAGAGAGGAAGAGAGGGAGAGGGAGAGAGGGAGCGAGGGAAAGAGGGAGAGGGAGAGAGGGGGAGAGGGAAAGAGGGAGAGGGAGAGGGGGAGAGGGAGAGAGGGAGAGGGGGAGAGGGAGAGAGGGAGAGAGAGGGAGAGGGGAGAGAGCGAGAGGGAAAGAGGGAAGGAGGAAGAGGGAGAGAGGGATAGGTAGAGGGAGAGAGGGAGCGAGGGAGCAGGCTGAAGTGAAAATATCTTTCCAAGAGACTCTCGTCAGGCCGCGTCAGCGTCTGTGTCCAACGCATGATTTGAGAGACAGCGCTCTTGCTGTGGATCTGGCAGGGTTCCGCAGGTTCTGATTGGACGTTACCTGGAAGTAGAGGATGATGGTCCATATCAGCCCCAAAACGATGGAGGGCCGCCCGTCTGCGATGTCCGTGGCGTGGATGTTGACCAGTTTGATCTAAAAAATATATATAGAAATCACGACAGAGATGTGAGGATCAAAGTGGAGATGTCGCCATTGAACAATGAATATATATAATTCATATTTGAATTTAAATAAGCTGTGCAAAACCAGGAGAATGATGATGCCAAGCCTCTGGATTTGAAACCAAAATCATCAAATTCGTTGTGTGTGTTTACATGTACACAAGCACACACTCCCATGTAAAGAGGCAAGACACAAGAAAAATGCATTCTACTTGGCATTCAGGTAAAAAAGAAAACCAGTAAAACAAGCACAGCAAATCCTCCGTAGGAATATCTCCTCAATGGATTCATTGGCATTGTGATTGTTTCCATTTTTCCTAGTCCGGTCAACACAAGATTCCTCAAAAAAAAGCATGCCGATAAATAAGCAAATGATTCAACAGCACTACAAAACATAGCAGCAGGAGCAGCCACAGTGAGCGGCAGCAGGTTGTCCAGGCAGAATGACTCCAAGCATTCCTTCATTCAGTCAGTAAGCTTCGCCGTGCATCAAACAAGAGCGTTGCAAACTGCGTGGGCAGCAGCACACTATGTAACGCTTTTAGAATTTTTGAAATCTGCGACTAACCGGAGATCCACGATACACAGACTGAAGGCAGACATGGAGGGGAATAGGGGGGGATGACGGGGGAGGGGAGAAAGGTCAGAGGTCGTTCAGATGTAGGGTGAGCCTCCTCAGGGGAGCCGGGGAGAGAAGGGTTATGTAGTATGACAAACACAACGCCTTCCCATCGCACGTGGAAGCTCAGATGAAGGCGCTGTGCCATGGGCTGAGTATGGAGGTGTTTTTATATTTAGGCCGATAGCAGTGCTCCAACAGCCCAGCCAAGTGAATCATCATCCTTCTTGTTTCCATGGTGTTATTTTGTGGACTGGTTAAATATGGAAGATATTCGGAAAGGTTTAAATACTGGCCGCTTGTTCTGGTGTTGGATGATAAAGACACTGTTACGGATGTGAGTTCCAGTGCTGAGGGGAGATCAGCTTAGATTAAGATGAGGGGTGTGAGGGTGTGAGGTACTTATGGGAATGTGCGATCAGGGTTGGCAGGGGTGTGAGGTACTTATGGGAATGTGGGATCAGGGTTGGCAGGGGTGTGAGACCCCGGTGAGGATGTGAGGTTTAGTGGGGATTGGAGCAGGTTTTTTTGAAAATCGTACATTCGGCAAGCATGTGAGATACACATGGGGTTGTGGGATCAAGGATGGCAGGGATTTGAGATCCTGGTTTGGGAATGTGAGGGTGCACTCACACTAGGCCATCTGGCCGTGGCCGTGGCCGTTTTCACACCTAACCGTTCTCAAATCTGCCAGTGTGAGTGTGGCCAGTCTGGCCAGGCCAGGCTAATTTAGCCACTTGGGAGAGGTGTACTGCTACGGTACGGGCCGCTACGGTACAGATGCTAATGAGCTGACACGCGCACACGCACGGCTACGCAACCTGAGCTGGATGACGTATAGTCCATGCGACGACCACGGACATAATAAAGGCGACGAGCCTTCTTTCCCATTAAACGGTAAAAATATATCCAAATAAGCAACAGACTCAGCAAAAGTGTTCTCTGTGTTCTCTGTGTTGTTGTCCATTGTTGTTAAAACTCTGACTGGCGGCAGACTTTATTATGGTCCATGCAGCGGACGCTTGGTGATGACGTGTTACTTACGACGTGATGACGTATGTACAAGAGCCTACCGTGGCCAGGCCACAGTTGCGACGGCCAACGGCCACGGCCAGATGGCCTAGTGTGAGTGCACCCTGATACCCTAGTGAGAATGTGAGATGTTTATGGGAATGTGCCATTGTTGTGTTGTCTTACCCTCCTGCCTTCGAGGAAGCGGAGCGCGGTGCCGATGTTGGAAACCCAGTGGATCCTCTTGATCTGCCGGCCCTGCTCGCAGGGCTGGGGACAGAGCAGCACAAACCAGAGTCAACAACACCCTGCAAGGATCTTTGGCCTACTGGAGCAGGACTCCTACACATTAAGAGTCTCCCCTTTAGAGCTGTGTAGAGCGACACCGCTGGACTCACCAGCCTCTGGCCGGATAACACTTCCAACAGGGCCAGGAGCTTCACCCCATCCTTGATGTCCTCAAAAAGGTCGTTGACCTCTAGGGCGGGTTTATGCTGCAGAGATGGAAAACAAACAAAGTTCAGATTCAAGATAAATCCGGCACAAAATCTGACGGTTGTCTTAAGATCCTACGAGAAGTATTTGTATTCTAATTAAATATGGATAGGAAAGTGGAGAGGCAGCAACGTTGGTTGAAAGAGAGAGGGAACCCGGGACCCGTAGCAAAGGGCCGCACATTGGAATATAACCGCCATTATGGATTCATTTTAGGAAAACATTTGTATGACTGATAACATTCTTTGGTTGTTTATTCTTAAGCTAAAAATAAGACTTCAAAATCGGACGATTGCTTTACGAAAAAGATGGCCATTACTGATTTGTTAAACTAAAACATTTCTCTTTGTTTATTTGATAGACACTAGATGCACTGCCAGCGAGAGAGGAAGAGGAGGAGACCTGGAGGCTGTGTTTCAGAGACAGGACGGTAGCTTGTTAGCAACAAACAGTCGGCAACAGCCTCCCTGCAGCTGAAAAGATGGAGCCTGTGTCTACGAGTGTGGCCCAACGCCAAGTCCTGGGCCGTCGCTACACAGTTCAGCACACTTAACCCATACCTACCTACCACACACACACACACACACACACACACACACACACACACACACACACACACACACACACACACACACACACACACACACACACACACACACACACACACACACACACACACACACACACACACACACAGAGAGACCTTTAATATCACCACGCCTGCTTCCAGACAGACCTACAGCTGTGGATCATCCCCATAATAAACTAATCGGAGCAGATGAACGGATTCATGAGGAAGAGCTTCAGGATAAACCTCTGGGTCACTGTGGGAATTCTTTATTTGGCAAAGAAATCAGGTCATTCAACAAAACAACCCAGGAGGTGTTGGGAAGGCTGTTAGCTGTATGTTCAGGGGCACACGCGTGTGAAAAGTCCCTCCAGCACTACAGCTTAATCAGACCAAAGAAAGGGCATTCATCGCGCAGTATTCCAGTCTTTGATACAATAAAAAACTGTTACTGTTTTACTAATAATACGACTGATAATAATCATAATAATGCTGTGATATTACCGCAACTACAACTTCTACTACAACTGATAATAGTAATTTGCAAAAATACACATTAACAAAATTAAACCAAATGTAACCTCCATTTAGCAGTTATTTTGCAGGGATAAAATTGGTTTTCATACAGGCCCAGAAAAGCCTGTAGAGTAAGACTAAAGAGTCACCTGACAGTTAACTGCTGTGAAAACACAAAGCAGAGGAATTTATTCCAACAGGAAGCAGGGACAGATAGAGAGGAAACAGACCACATGGGAAAAGGGGAGTCGAAGTTCAAACTCATCTAGATCACAAACCAAAAAGGACCACTTCAAAATAGAGGACCACAGCTATTTGCAAAATACAATTATGAAACTTTGAAAGACATAGCCCAATCCCAACCTATGAAAATACTAATGTTTTGTAAGGCCTAGAATAACACAATGAAGATAAATCTGTTGCATGATTTGAGTTCATGAACTAACTCACTTTAATCCATGAAAATAATTGTTACATTAGATTACAAAGATAATATACCTTTTGTTTTAAATGATGTGCATTTGATTCAGAGTTCGAACGATTCACTGTTAGATGAATGAAAACATCACAAGGTACTACCCTGCAGTGCACTGATATCACTGTCGGGGAGTGCTTTCATGACTTGGCTGATTTGAACACAAAAGTTGCCATTGGTATGCATGCAGCACGCTGGATTTAGCCCTTCAACAATGAAGGAAAGCCCAAGTCCAAGTTCTCCCTCCTCTGGCCAATCACACAACTCGGATTCCTCTCAAAGTTTTAGAGGCCAAGCTGAAAACTATTGTCAACAGATTACACCCTGGACAAAAGATCCAAACCCTCTCTCCCATGGCTCCCAGCTTTAAACCTAGAGTTTGGGACAGGACTGCGAGTTCCAGATCTCCCAACATTTAAGTGTCCTGGAATAGGGGTGAACAGAAGAAAGGATTGACCCAGAACGATAGATGAGTTCTCTTCCCCGAGCGGATCTTGTACAATAGCTGCAATGACACAACGTGACGCGTCACCACTGATGTGTATTCCCTTCGCATAGGCCCAAGCATGACACTCACTCTAAAAGCGCTTTGGTTACATAAGCCCGGATATTGTCCCCAGTGCGCCGGCGGTCCGAGGGTGTGTGTTCTGTGAGTTCAGGGGGAGGGCTGGCGGGGCGGCGGAGGACTTCTATGTATGGACCTGAGGGGCAGACGGAGACCTGCAGGGTACCTTCACACTCATCAATGTCCATCTGTACCCTGCTGCCCTGACCGGGCTCCACCTCGCCATGCACACGCACACAGACACGCAGAAGCTCCCACTCAAACACACACACACACACACACACACACACACACACACACACACACATGGACATGCAGACGCAGAAGCCCCCACACACACACAGATACACATACACCCGCACATATACACACACACACACACACACACACACACACACACACACACACACACACACACACACACACACACACACACACACACACACACACACACACACACACACACACACACAGCACAGCACAAGCCTTTACACCCAAGGATCAGTGATCAGAATGAAGTACTCCACAGCCCCAAGCTTCATGGTCAGTCGGTCTGTCCATCACAGCCCTGTGTTTTTAAACACATGCACAGCACAGTTCCCCGTGTTCATGTATATGTGGGAACGGTGAATGTGCAAGGCGAGCTAAGACCAACGCTGCAAGTGTCGGTGTTTCTTTGCTTTAACAGAGGTGGTCTGATTCTTATGGCATCTCTGCTACTCTGTCCAAAGGTTTTTATTGTAAGCTGTACTTAAGACTTTGGCAGTTGCTCCAATTGATTATACAGGCTTGGCTGTTCCAGCCTCACCTGGGAGTCCATTTGGATAAAAAACTAAAACATACAAAATATTTTGCCGATGTTAACAATGACTAAGTGAAAATATGCACAGATATAAACATAGACGTCAGTTGTCTATGCAGACTCAATGGACTGCATTATTGACTATGGCGACCTTCCAAGCTTTGTGACCATGTAAAGCACTCAATCAGTAGCACACATTCACCCGTTCAGACAACGGTGTCCACCAGAAACCAACCAGTTAGAGTGAAGCATCTTCCACATGGATACTCCACAGAGCCAGGGCTGCAATCAGCGACCCTTCATGGTTGCCAGACAACCATACAAATGTTTTCCATTGATCCATTATCCAAAGTGAGAATCAAAATTGAACGGGTACATATTGTCGTGTCACCCAGGAGCAGGTGTCAAGTCAAGGCGTTCACATTCGGCTCGCCCTAATCCAGTTACAGTCTCAAAGGGGTGGGGGAGTGGGGGCTACAGTTGAGACAGTGGACACTGGGATTAGAACCCAGTTCGTTTCGGCTGTCAGCCAAGCACCCTAAGCACTGGGCTCGGCCCACTGCCGACCGGCCCAGCCCCTGCCCTCCTCAGCTGCTGACATGCCACCGTACCAGGGCTCTCCGGCCCCAATGGTCTGAACGGCTACCGGTCCACACGCCTGCCCCGCTGACCCCGATACGTCCGCTGTGGCCTGGATGGTTCCAGAGCACTGGAGGCCCTTGTCTCATGTCCATGTCTGTTACTGCGGTGGAATGCTCTGGTGCTTACAGAGCAGCACCCGAGCACCTCGTCTGGGGGTGGACAGCGGCCCGGAGAACCGCCTCTCACCCAGGAGGCAGAGCTGGGCCACAGATCATGTGACACAGTACGCAGCCTCTCTCTCTCTCTCTCCCTCTCTCTCCGTCTCTCTCTCTCAATAGCTGTCAAGCTCACACGGCCGGCAGGGCGTATATAAGCCTTTAGAATGAACTGGTTTCACTGCAGATTAAATAGCGTGGTCGGTTGAAGACTTTGGGTCAAATCTCAATCGGAAGAATTTGCTGAGCGATTACACCAATAGATCTTTATACATCTGTGTAGATATAGACTCCTATATATATATAAACACATATATATATAGATATCTATAGAGATATCTATCTATAGATATACAGTAGATCTATCTATACATGTTAGTATCAACGTAACGACGGTGGGAGGAATACCTCTCTTACCTTGGCCAAGTGAGAATTTATCCATTTGGTGAATGTCCTCTTCTGCACTGCTTCCTGCTCATCTGGAGAGAGAGAGAGGGAGAGAGAGAGAGGGAGAGAGAGAGAGAGAGAGAGAGAGAGAGAGAGAGAGAGAGAGAGAGAGAGAGGGAGAGAGAGAGAGAGAGAGAGAGAGAGAGAGAGAGAGAGAGAGAGAGAGAGAGAGAACAGAAATTAAAAGTCAGACAACGCGTTTCAGCACATAGGATGGACGACACGTGTCTCTGTAACTGTTGACGCGGTGTGCTAACCGGTGCTAGCCACCGCTCTCTGCCTGATATGCGAGTACCGAGGCGCCGTGGCGTGGGGGGGGGCTAGTGGTCCCAGAGAGGACGTGCTGTGCCAGCAGCAGACAGAGCTGTTCAACGCTAAACAACCAGCAGCGCTAGCATGAGACCTAATCCATCAGCCCGCGCCACACCACGCCAAGCCGCCTCTACTGCTGAACACAGACGGAATCCAAACCAGGAGGTTGAGGAACGAACGTGTCCTCGTCCTGTCCCGCCGCCGCCTCTCAGACACGACTCAGAGGCGTCTCGCCACAGTCCTTCACCAAACCGCACGCATCAGGAGCACTGCGGCCATGGGCGTGTTCGCAGCGCGACTACCCCGTCACGGCTGCACATGTGCGCCGGGATGCAAACACATGCCAGTGCTAGCCGATGATGGCATCACACACACACACAAACACACACATAAAACACACACACACAACACACACGCCTGGGCTGCGCTCTCACAATGAGGTCATAGCGAGAGATTAGCAAGGGTGCAGGGGGGTTTCTGCCACCACGTCCCGGCTGGGTTATGACATGTATGAACGTCTTGGGTCATACCCCCCTGATCCCCCCCTCCCCCTCACACACTATTGTGTTGTGGTAATATATTCGGCCACGCTCCCTCATGCATTATGCAACACATCTGATTGAAGGGATTGGATTGGGTCTCCTGTCCCGGACGTTAAAGAAACAACACCGGTCGGGGATGGAGTGTGTGTGTGTGTGTGTGTGTGTGTGTGTGTGTGTGTGTGTGTGTGTGTGTGTGTGTGTGTGTGTGTGTGTGTGTGTGTGTGTGTGTGTGTGTGTGTGTGTGTGTGTGTGTGCGTGCGTGCGTGCGTGCGTGCGTGCATGCGTGTGTGTGTGTGCTTCGGAGAAGACATGCGCTTGTGCATACACTGGCACAGTGTGGCCATTTTTAAACCTCGAAAAAGAAAAGTCAGCAGTCACGTGAGTGCAGGAGAGTAACACTAACATAAATACACACAAACACATACACACACACACACTCAAACACAGACACACACTCAAACAGACACAAACAAACACAGATACACACTCACTCACTCAAATACACACACTCAAATAGACAGACACACACTCACAAACACACACACACACACACACACACACACACACACACACACACACACACACACACACACACACACACACACACACACACACACGTGTTTTGCTGTATAGAAGGAATGGAAACCACATTAACCCACAGGCTAATGCTTCTTCTGGGGATACACTAGGCTGGCCAACTGAAACGTAGCACACAGCTCAACACACACACACACACACACACACACACACACACACACACACACACACACACACACACACACACACACACACACACACACACACACACACACACACACACACACACACACACACACACACACACACACACACACGAGGAGAAACAGGCTAGCATGGTGACAGCCACACATACACAAAAACACACATGCACAAGCAAGACAGCTGTCTTCTGTGCATGCACCTTGCGCTGCTACCCCTTGCATCCCCGCAGCACTACAGACCGGTCTGGTTAGTCTGCAGAGGACCGATGGCTGGCTGCGACGCAGCAAACCCACTGTCCTGTTATAGGAGCTGGCATCTCCCTAAGCAACCAGAGCTGTCACATCCACTGTCCCGAGTCACCTCCAGCCCCGCTTACCTCTCAGATACTGGAAGAATCCTGTGACCAGGTTCAGGGACGAGGTCTTTCTGACAGGCGGCCCCTTTACGTGAGCCATGCCGCCCTCCTTACGCCTGCTCCCTCTGCCTGCCCTTCATGGAGTGCCCTGGTGTGTTTGCCTGCCTGTGTCTGTGAACATCCACCATGGAAAATGCAGTCTTCACGGAAAAAAGGAAAAGCCACACACACACACACACACACACACACACACACACACACACACACACACACACACACACACAAACCCACACGGTGCTGTCCCGTTCACCTCTTTCTCTTCCCTGAAGGAGAGAGAAACCAGGTTGTGTGGGATGATCCCCCCCCTTCCTGGTGGCTGCTGGGGGTCTTCAGGGGGCAAGGACAAACAAAACCCACCTCCCCCGACACACACACTCACTCGCACTCACTCACACACACACACACACACACACACTGGTGCGATTGCGGCCGTGGGAAGAGGATAAATCCCAGTGTTTCCCAGAGACGGTGTGAACTAAGCTCCCATCGCCGCCTCTCTTCCTGTGCTTCCTCGGAGCGGAGCGGCCATGTCTGAGTGGATGTGTGCGCACAGCCCCCTCCCCGCTGCACTGCCTCCCTGAACCATCACGCTACCGTCTGGGGCTAGGGCGAGAGAGGCAGAGATGGAGAGGCGAGAGAGAGAGGGAGAGAGAGAATAGAGGAAGAGAGGGAGAGGGGTGGGGGATCACACAGGAGCCAGCGCTCCTCCACCAATCGGCACGCAGGAGGCTGTGATGTCACAGTTGTGTCTGTGGCTGCCCCTGTTTAATGCTGGGTGCTGTTTTGTGTGTGGCACGTGTGTGCGTCTGTGTGTGTGTATGTCTGTGTATATTTGCACGTGTGTGTTCCATCCCTTAAGATTAATCTGAAGGAGGGAAACCGCTATGCTCAATCCGGTCATAAACACAAAGCACACTTTCCAATGCGGTCTATGATTACCAAATGCTCTCTCTTTAGTTATTATATCTCACCCTTTACTGTTTAAGTCTCCCCGTGGTTATTGATTACAAAAGTCCCATGAGATAGAACCAAATGAAAAAGCCTTCTCTTCAACCGCTTGTCAGCGCGACAAACCTTAATAATTAATGTTTGAGGCTGGGACCTCCCCGAAAGCCTCCTCCAACGCCTCCCCCTGACCCCCCCCCCCCCCCCCCCCCCCCCCCCTGCCCGACCACCTGCTCTGCCTCACATTGTTGTGAAAGAAGACACGCCCACCTCTGGGTGCATTATATATATATATACAGATAAACACACAACAGATTGACAAAAGACCAATATCTATTAGCAATGTCTTTTGTCTGTGGTTTACTACCCCACACAGTACAGTGTGACAATACTGCTTCCCTTAAAGGACAAATCCGGTGTAAAATGGATATGGGATATGTTTAGTATGATGACAAGTTGGCATGTTCGTTTGGGAGCAAAAAAGCACATATTGACGCATTCTTAAGTTGGCTGTTGGCTACCAAAACGCTATAAACTTGGAACGATAGGGGTATGTCTCATGGTAAAAACTAAATCCCTATTTTAAACCACTTACAAAGCTAGAAGTAGCCCTACACTTCTTTGGTAGTGTAATAAGGGTCTTAACATATAAAATGAGGCATTGATAACTTTCTAAGTGTACAGATTGTTTATTAAAAAGGAAACTTTATACACACAATACCTTCAGTAGTTCACCCGTTCTACCTTTGTAGGTTGTTTAAAATAGCGATTTAGTTTTTACCATGAGACATGCCGCTATCGTTCAAAGTTTATAGCGTTTTGGTAGAATCGGCGGAAAACAGCCAACTTAAGAATGCGTCTATATGTGCTTTTTTGCTCCCAAACGAACATTCCAACTCGTTATCATACCAAACATATCCCAAATCCTTTTGACACCGGATTCCTCCTTTAAGGCTTCAGATCGTCAAAAGCAGGTGAAAGTGGATGGCAGTCGGTATACTGTATATGCACACATGCAGACACAAACACAAACACACACACACACACACACACACACACACGTACACAAACAAACACAAACACACACACAGTTGATATAGAGGTGTATTTTTAAAGCTATGTCTACCAGCCGTGTCTTGTTCAAATAGCTCTTTATTCCTTAAAAAACCCTACTGGGCCACTGAAAAGCATATCTGATGCGCTGTAAATAGAACAGGAGCCTTCCATTAATACAGCTCTGAGCTCTGCATGAGTGACCTGCATGGAAACGCTGTTTGGGTAAAAATAGCACATTTTTTTCCCTTTCACATGGAAAGGTCAGATATTAGAGTGAGGAAAATCACAGTATCTCCTAGTTGTACTACTCTTAGAGAGTAGTACAATACAAATGAAAATATTATTAATAGGATAAGATTAATACAAATAAGAATAATAACAGTATGAAATAAAATAAAGTAAAATACAATAAAATGTCATTCTATTTAATACAATAACAATATAACTCCTTCTCTAGCGGAGCTGTCCACAGTCCTGAACAGAAGACGAAAGCGGAAACAGACCAATCGATTCGCACAGAAACTATTCAAATGTTTTCCAGACTGCCATATTCACGCGTTCTTTTTCCAATGGTCTATGAGTGCCTCGACCGAAGCGAGCATCGACCTCCCGCCGTATAGCGGCTATTACAAGCAAACAATCGTTTGCCAATAACTGGCGTCTGCCTCTCCTGTCGTTATCCCGTAGTCAATGACTGATTTAATTTAGGTGATGCAAGACCACTGGCTAAGTGGCCATTCAGAGTGGACCGTCCCAGCAGCAGCCTACAACTAAAGCAGCAGAGAAGCTTCCCTGCACTGACTCCGATGAACGGCGAGGCGGAAACAATACTTAAGGTGATCTCAGGACGGGAGGATACATTTAGCGAGGCTGTGAGCTAGGTGCCGGGCTCCATCGACTGATGCTCACCCAGGGGAGACGCGTGAGAGCCTGAATCTGAGAGGAGAGCCACTTCTCTGGAGCTCCGACTTGGGAGGCAGTGATTACACAGCCTTTTAGTAGAGGCTAGGTTTGTTTCCTGTGGAACAGTGACATCTATGGTTAAGTTTGAAGTGCACCGTACAACGTTGTTGGGGAGCTGTTGACATGGCTTTAGCTATTGATAGGATTTTCATCAAATGAAATCATAAAATGTTCACAAAAGCGTGCATTTATTCATCTGAGTATTTTACTTAACCTAACGTAAAAAAGTAGAATTCTGTATTGAATATTATTAGATTATTAGACTTTTCATCACCTTGTAATACTTAAGTGTTCAAAGGTCAATGATCCGAATTCTAGTTAAACTTGTGGTTCAAAGACATGTTTGTTTTGTCCGTGGTTTCAAGGACCACTTCAAAACCAGGACCAGTAGAGCAGTAGCAGAATGGGAATTGCAGCAAACCAATTAATCTACACTAAAATACGTTTCTAGCCGCCCAGCCCACAATCGGCCTGACCAGGACAATAACAGATAACCTTATGTGAAGGCGTTGCCACTCAGTCAGGCTGTCTGTCTGTCTGAAGAGTTGCCATCCAACCAGCTGCCTTTGACACAGTGCAGACGGAGCCTCTTCACTCCCAACATGTACAGCTGCCTCCTTTCTATTAACAATAGTAGGCGACTATCAAAGTGGCAGCCACCAAAGGAGGGAGGGGAGGGTATAGATGGATAGAGTGTGATTCTAGCAATAGGTTTGGTGCATGGTGAGACACTTAGAGACACACGCCAGTGGTTTGATGGGCTTGTAGGTGAGAGCAGGTTGATGTATCTCTGGAGGTGGGAGGGGATCGGATGGGGCTCACACGCTAACGACGGGCTGCCACCACAAGACCACATCCAGCCTCGTTTCTGTTAGTTTCAACCACCCTTTTGAGGAACGCATCTCCCAGGCCAGCAGGTCTGCACATGAAGCCACACAGATGCAACCTGTGCTGTGTTCAAAAACGGAAGGAAACCCGAGAGCATCTGAGGCCATGGGTTGACGTCGCTGTTGCTGCCCTGTGGTCACAGGATGCGTTGCTCTTGAATTATCTATCAATAGCCAATACAATTTGAATGAAAGAAAACTTTTAACTCATAAGTAGCAATGCGCTGTGAATGACAAGCGTGAGAAATATCAAGAAAGCAATCCTTTATGAGTCTTTACAATAAATATGCCACAGTGGCCATCTTTTACAAAGTTAAGCGTTTGAAACAAAAAATTCAGGATACAAAAGGTAAGTATTTGCAACGCATTTTCGACAAAATGTCTAAACTTGGTTTCTGTAAATGGTGTCCATCCTTGGATTCGGTAGCACCTGGATGTTGTGTAGAACACAGGCTTTTCTGACGACATAACAACACAGAGGAAAAAAGCACTTAGTCATGTATGAGTCAAACATCGGAGTTGTTGTCTCAAAACACGGTGCCAGCTAGTAACTCTCTCTGCAGGATGCATTTAACGGCAGGAAGTGTGAATGCATGGCTCACCAGCTCAGAGGCAGCTGAGAGTCTCACTTCTTACCATCCCTAACAAGCAGCCGATTCTTGGGGAACTAGCTGGGTAGGGAAGGTTTTGGGTTAGATCCCAAATGTCCCACTTGAGGCGGGACATCCACTACCTGCTGTGTATCTGGTGTCTGAATTCACTGTTGCTCTGGATAAAGGCATGTGCTAAACTACTTAAGAACCCAGCAGCGAGCATCTTAACTTCCCTTTACTGGTGGGATGGCTGCAAAAGCATGCTGGTGCAATGCTACGAGTGGTACATGAATAATTGATACATCTCACCCCCATGTATTTAAAATGTTGAGGCAAGGGCCGCACAGTATGAATAAAATACCACACTGATATTATCATCATTTGATAACTGTTGACATAACTTATATATACTAAAAGTTATACCGTGGATCTCTTCTCCTATATTTATGGGGTCATCTGAAAAGAAATTGTGTGTGCATCTTGCGTGACTCTATGTGATGCAATCATCCCCTCAGCGCTACCACCCTGATACGTACACTTATAAGGTAATCTGAGTAAGTAAGTGGAAGTACAGAAACCTGCGGCCGCGAGAGAGTCAACCAGGAAACGTTTGGCACGACCACAGAACCGTGTTTCTTTCATAACAGTTGCTATGGCAGCAAGCCATAGCAATACAAACCCCCCAAATTACGCGGCATAGATTGTGATCTGTGCCGATTCTCGTTCAATCAGTTGCAAATGCACATTCATACATAGACCACCACGTCAGCCACACATACAGTATTTCACCTGCAAGAAGTTAATGGTTAGCTCCCTCTACATAAACACCGTAGAAGGTTTTCAGGCATCAAACCGGCAACCCAAAGATGTGGGGATGGAAGTGACCCTCCCTCTATAGTATCACAGGTTGGGATCCCATCAACAAGAGACAGAGCGATCGATCTGAGCTGTTACCAAGGGCAGAGGTGGTGTCATGTTGTACAGCCTGAACATACATCAGGTTATACCCCGATGAGGCTCAATAGTTCATGTCACAACCTAGTATGTATCAAACATTTCTTATACAACCACTACCCCTTATGTCTGATTGCATCTTAGAGGATGCTCTGCAGGAGTTCTTTTTTGTCTTTAAGTTGATCGTTAAAGCGGAAGTGTGACGGCCATGATAATGTCTCTTTTTGTTGAGAACACTTCCCCTCATAAAGTTTCAAGCATGGCATACTTTAATTATGTTTGAGGGTCCATTGACTGAAATCCTAGGAATTAGAGATATCATTATGTGTCTTTTGATTATAATGATAAAAAATAAAGGCTAAATGTGGATTGAAATCATACCGTCCGGATATACTTACAGTAAATACCTTGAAGGGACTTCTGAGAAACGAATGAGACATTTCAATGTTTGGTCACAAGGCCATTACACGGCTTGAAATTAATTCCCTCAGTTATTTAAACTCAGTTATCTGTGAGCTTCTCCTTGAATGTAAAATAGTAAAAATAAAAAATTGCAGAAGAAAGCGGTGCTGTAGACATTGTATCTGATGATCTAATTGTTTGATCTTATATCTGAGGGTGCAGATTTTCAAAAAAATACTGAAACATGTTTGAGGAACGTCCAGCTTAAACCAAAGTCCTGCCAGGGTTGTGCATCTCCTCTACAGCCAGCCAATAGTAAAGTGTTGTGTTGCTAACTATTATCAAGCTGAATAGGCCTGCGTTGATTAAAACACTGGGATATACTTTCACCATCGGAACCTGAGATTTACACCGAACATTCAACAAATGATTGAGTTGTATGACAGTTCTGCTTACTTATTTCTGATACCCTTTGCTTCAATCATATGACACACAGTGTAGAGAGATACTGTGGATGATGAGCAGAGAGGAAGGAAGGAGAACAGCTTATTAAGACGTGTCACACAGTGCCTGCACACCATGCATCCTGCTACCATCATTAGTTATTATTAAACTCTGTTACTGTACTGCTAATACACTCACTGCTGTACATATACTGTATAACTGTATCAGTACTGTTACAAATACTGTGCAACTGTATCAGTACTGTACTCTGTTACATGTACTTTGTAACTGTATCATAACTTTATTCTGTAACATATACTCTGTAACTGTATCATTACCGTACCCTTACATATACTCTGCAACTGTAATAGTACTGTACTTTGTTACATATACTCTGTAACTGTATCAGTACTGCTACAAATACTGTGTAACTGTATGACTACTGTACTCTGTTACAAATACTGTGTAAATATATCAGTACTGTACTCAGTTACAAATACTCAGTTACTTTATCAGTACTGTTGTGTGTAACATATACTCTAACTGTATCTGTTCTGTACTTTGTTACATCTACTCTGTAACTGTACACTGTTTCTGTACTCTTAATGTACTACAATGTTACTACACTGTTACTGTAACCTGTGACTATTATATACTATACTCCACAGTGTAACATCTACTCTCTTACTGTATTGCGCTACTAGTACTATGCTAAATATAATCTGTGCTCTTTTACTCTCATCTCTTTGTCCGCCTGTCTGCCCGTCACAAGTCCAGGGCATCATGTTATTGTACTGTTACAATACTCTGCTGCTGTCCTCTGTTGCCACCCTCTGCTGCCTCACTCTGCGGCTGCACTTGTGTTTCTGTCTGCATGTCTCTCTGAACATCGGCATCCCGGTGCCCAACATGAGCGCTACCTGTCCAGAGGGCTACCCCGGCACCCTGCCAAACCCTTGGATCAGCACTACTCCAGGAGAGGGAGAGCGGGGAGAATAACTCCCAGCGGCCCACAGAGCGAGGCAGGAGGCGGAGGGGGGGGGGGGGGAGGGACACTTACCCTGCAGTTTCTGCATGACGTTTGCGATGTTGTCCAGGGAAGGACGTTTGAAGGGCCTGCTGGAGTCCATGTTGTACCGCTGTGCGTGTGCCTGCGACACAATGAGACTGCCGCCGGTGGTGGCCAGACACACTTCACAACTGGGTTCTCAGTGGGGCATCCCCAGACACTCCCTCCCCTCTCTCTCTCTCTCTCTCTCTCTCTCTCTCTCTCTCTCTCTCTCTCTCTCTCTCTCTCTCTCTCTCTCTCTCTCTCTCTCCTCCTACTATGGCTGGCTTTCTCACTTTCCCCTCTCTCGCTCTGTGTCACACGCTCTCCTCTTTCTCTCTATATCTCTCTCTCTCGCTCAGTTCACTGCAGAGAAGGGTCCAATGGAATCTCAGGTTTCAGGTGGGGATGAGCAGTTTTACTGCCCAATAGCGCCTCTGCTTCCATTCAGAGTCTACAAAAGAGAGGAATGTTTGGGAATGAATGGTTATTAAGGTTATGGCAGTTTATTTTTTTAGCAGTTGTCTAATGGGATATTATTTTATGCTAACAAAAAGTTAGGTGTGCTAGATGATATCGCGTCAACACATTATATATTATCCCAACTGAATTTGTCTACCTATATAGTTGATTAATTTAATCAGCTGTCGGACGAAGACCAGACGTCTATTCCAGATCACTTTACTAAACGTGCTCACATCAGACGGGATTAACATAGAAACCTACATGGTTATTGCAATATAAACCCCAAGCAAACACAACTTACCCCAAAAGTGTAGGTGCATGAAAACAGGATGTAAACACGTAGAAAAACAACATAATATATTTAATTTGAAGATATCATTCTGGCGTAAAGTTAATGGCCGCAAGTGTCGCAGGGCTATCACAAAACAAACTCGAACAACTGTCGTTTCGAGGCCAATTACAGCTGTAACCAGAAAGAGCCTGCTGACACATACGTTGAGTAAAAGTAGTATTACCCCTTTGCCCTGCAGGGTATGTAAATGTCACAGAGGAAGTGTGTGTGTGTGTGTGTCACTCTGCGTTGCTACTGGTAACATTCAAACACGGTGGGTGAGGAGGAGGAGGAGGAGGAGGAGGGGAAGGAGGAGGAGAGCCGCCCGCCGGCTGCTGCCCTGCGCCTCATGGTAAATTGACTGCATCAGAATGATGGCTCTATGGCTCTGGATTGCATTAATACAGAACTTTTTAACCGCCACTCATAGCGCTTTAAACTATTGTCTGACATTCACCCATTGCACACCCCGACGGTGGTGTCAACCATGAATGATGCAAGGCGACAGCCTGCTCGTCAGGAGAGCAGATGAGCCATCGTTTGGACCATTCTACTGTGGTATTCTCGTCTTTTCCCCTGCCCTTATTCCTTTTACATCAAGTATCTTGGAAGCCGTCATTTTCGCTAAGCACATTTATGTAAAACATAATAAAAATGGCCTGTATACCTGTTTTGTAGAACACATTTGCCGAGACATGGCTACGTTATTTGCTGACCAACGTACTAACAACACAATGACATCCAACCAGAAGGACTCTATTTGATACTGCAGCGCCATCTTCTGTTGTTCTTGCGCATTGCAATGCTTTCCGATGTGTGTCTTTTGACGTTGCAGTTCTGTTTATGTGTGGGGGAAATAATGAAAGAAAAATAAATTCAAAATCATAGCAATATTCATTAACAACAAATGTTATATTACCCCTAATAATATAACATAATAACTCGTTTTAGTAGCTGTTATTATTGTCCCATGTGTTTTTATCATTATGTCAACTATGTAAGAGTGTATAGCCCTACACTAAATTGAAACACAAGGTTGTCACTAAAATAACTTTCTATTCAACTAGCTTAGCACCTCGGCCCTTGAGGACAAATCCAGCCATTTGAGAAAGCGTAGCAGAATCCTCTCCTGGAAGACCTCCAGTTGAAGTTGTTTGGCCTGGCTCAAGAGGTCGAGGGCGGCCCTGCAGGAGGAACAGTTTGACAATTCAAGGAAATCCCCAAGGAGAACAGGAGAGTTGATAGTCTGCAGGCCCTTCACTGATTGGGCGGATCCGGAGGGGCTGGTGTGTGTGTGTGTGTGTGTGTGTGTGTGTGTGTGTGTGTGTGTGTGTGTGTGTGTGTGTGTGTGTGTGTGTGTGTGTGTGTGTGTGTGTGTGATTGGGCGGATCCGGAGGGGCTGGCCACTCCGAGTCGAAGATGCATTTACCATGCCTGGAACAATGGGGGTGCTTGTTTATGTTACATAGTTTTGATAGTTTGTGTTTTTAGGTGTGTGTGTGTGTGTGTGTGTGTGTGTGTGTGTGTGTGTGTGTGTGTGTGTGTGTGTGTGTGTGTGTGTGTGTGTGTGTGTGTGTGTGTGTGTGTGTGTGTGTGTGTGTGTGTGTGTGCACTGCATGTCTATGTGTGCTTGTGTGCCCGCATTCGTATGTCTATCTTCTTAATGTGTGAATTCAACACAAAGACATATGCAATGCTTTGGAGCAAAATAAAACAGAATCACAGAGGCCATTGTCGATTATCAGAGCAGAGGAAGTGATGCTAAAGGAAACTGGTTGCTTTCCCAGAGCTCTGTCCCACACAGATAAGCAAGGAACATGCTAATTTTAAAAGTTCAAAATGGGAAGGAAGCATGACAGCAAAGTTTCCTCTGAGGCAAACACTGAGAGGTGGAGGGAGAGAAACAACCCCGTCTGGATGAAGCTATACACTCCTGCATACTGCCCCAGACCTGGCCCATGGAGATATAATGGCATACAATGAAACTAATCCTTTTTTGGAAATACTCAAGTCTTTTAACCTGGGTGAGTGCAGCTGTATCTGTGTTTTAGTGGTGGTAGTTGTCACTTTAGAGACAGTGAATAGCAATTAAAGGAGGATTGCAGAACAGGATCCAGTTAATCCCTTCGTCAGTTATTTACTAATTTGTCATTTAAAAAATTAATCTATGTAAAGATACTAGTTATTTTCGTTTTTCAGGTAGGTCTCGGGTGCCTTGCTTTTGGATTGCAGACATTTGGGTTCAAACCCAAAACCTTTTTTATGGGAGTCCAAAACCCTGACCAGACTATCTGGACCATATTTTCTCATCCACATGTGATCTCATCCACTCTGGTTTTCAGCATCTTATGCTTGTGGGATGTAAAACTCACTTACCGAACACTGTTTTATAGTATAAATACAATAATATATACAATATTGGGGCAGAATAATAAAAAATGGACTTGGTCTGACTATGTAGTCGCTGCTCACTCAAAGACGGCGCGCTCCATAGAGCTACAACACACGCTTTATGTAACTTTAATGTGCAGTGGGGTTGCCATTAGTCATCCTGGGTAAAACTATTTTTACTTTTGAACCATCTCTGAACTCCAACATCGAAGAGATACAGATATACATACACTCTCGAAGACTGCATTAAATCATAAAAAATATCAAAAATACTGTATACATTCATATTCAGGGGCATTCTGTAACTATTTGTTATCCCTATACAGCATAGCCTATATATTTATTTATAATTATATCATCTTAAATTTGTATTATTCAAGATTCAAGCAAATGAATTGTCATGTAGAGCTGTGCAAGACACAATAATGATGTCACACTCCCTGGTATCTCATTAGTCGTTACTCATCCATGCATTCTCTTTGAATGATTGTCCATTTAATGATTTTCAAAATGTGATCCCTGCCTTTGCGAACACTATGAATGGCCTTGTGTTTGCTACATAAATAAACCTGCCTCGCTTTACATTAATAGTATTGACTTTATAATATCATCTATATGAAATCTATTATGGCAGCGGCTGTATAGTAAACACAATGACAGCTATGTGTTCCAGTTCCACTATCTAGTTGTCCAATAAACTCTCACCCCCCCCTACTGGCTGCCCCCAGACCAGCTCGTGCTGGCCTTCTGCCTGTCCATACTGGTGGGCCTGCTGCTGGGGGCGCTGGTCTACATCCTGCTGACCTGGGCGTCCCGGCGGCGCCGTGCCTCCGCCATCATCACCCGCCTCTCCAAGAGCCAGTCGGCCCGGGGCCCCTCCGGCGGCCAGCTGGGCCTGTACCGCAGCACCTTCCTCAGCGTGCACCGCCAGCCCTCCGTGGAGCCCGTGGGGCCCCTGGGGAGCAAGCCCGGCGCCGAGGCCTCCACCTTTCGCCCCGTGCCGAAGGGACGCGGGGCCCGCCCGGAGAAGGACGGACAAGACACCCAGTTCGCAATGCCCCAGGACACCGCCTCGTCCTCGGACTCCTCCGCCTCCGACTCGGCCGCCCTGGTGTCCAACAAGAGGAACTCCTTCTGGCTGGGGGGCAACGGCCTCAAGGGCTTCCTGCCCTCCCAGAACCAGCCCCCGGCGTACGACAGCGTGATCCTAGCCTTCCAGGAGACCCGCACTTGACTCAGGCGGGCGCTCGGGGGAGGAGGGAAGGAGAGGGAGACCGATAAGGTCTACGATGACACTGGGGTTGGAGTGCGATGGGCAGCTTGCCTTGTGAGAGATGTGTGTGGCGGGGTCGCTATGGAGACTGTACAGTCCACTGTCCTATCATAACATGTCTATATAGGGAGGCGTTTCTGATACAATCAGCGATATGATGGATGGATTGATTGATTGTATTTCGCTGCCATAGCTAAACTGCCTGTGAGATGCATGTTCTGGAGCCCAGATTACGCTCCCTTGACCCCTTACACAGGGCCAGGAGGGAGGTGGAGGTTGTCTCTGTCGGTGGATTAAACACTGTAAAGTTTAAAACAAATAAATACATTTTGTAATTTTAAAAGATTGATAGATATATATACATACATACATATATTGCTTTTTGCTACTGTGTGCAAAAAATAAAACCAAATAATGTGGATTTAAAGAATTTTCATTATTTGATGCTATTATATAAATGTGATGTATCAGAATTGCTGATTCAAGCTAAATAATATATAATAAATGTCACTTAGTTTCACATGAAGGTCACAATTGGACACCACAGTCCGTGACTTCAATTTAGATCGGCAAGGTGGGGTACACAGTCGGAGGTTGCCACTCTGAAATAAACCCCCTTTTCGAGACCAAATTACATATCGTGCTACAGTAACGCAGCAGCGTGTGCACTTTACCTCGACGCATGATGTCGTACCAATCGAGTGCCGATTTGTATTTGTGTTGTCTATTGACGTGACTTTAATTCTTGAAATGGGGTCGGTTAATCAATAGCTGTTCCCTATGCGTGTGGACCTGTAAAAGCTTGCTGTGTTTTCCTTGCTCCCACTGAAATGGCAACCCGTGTTAAAGGCGCACGAGCCAGTGCGCCAGCAGAGCGCCTAGCAGAGACAGAGCGCTGACTGCACAGATCCTTCACATCACACACGATCAGGTAATTACAATACGTTATCAGTGTCCGTCTAGGTATTGCTCTATTCCACTCCTTATTTATTAGTCGAACCACTATGGGTAGTTCATTGGTTGGTGCATGCGACGAGTCCAGACGCCTTGGAATAATGTGTTCTTTTTTGGTGTAATCATAATTATGTATCTTAAAAGATTTAAATGTAAATAAAATAATAATACACGAAAAATGATGCAACTAGGTGTTTCTAGTTTACACGTCGTCGATTTGCATGTAGACTATAATCACATAAAGCTGCGGTTTAAACATGAGTTGAATTGCAGTGGGAGGTGGATGTTTAATTATGTTCAAATTAGATCTTTAACCATGTCTTGGCTTTATGTCTGACAATTGACGTGAAGACGGCCAATTTATGTACCCACGGAGACTGACTATTGAGATCCTCAATGCGGTGTTGCTGTTGCATAGAGACTACAAAAATGTGGATTTCATGGCTGATGCGTTGAATGACATCGCCTCTATTTGAAGAGAATCGCTGCGTTCGACGAGCTTCGTGCATTTCAATTGTTGATAAAAATGCTACATTTTCATTTATTTTGTTGAAATGTAGAAAGGCAAGAAGATATGATCTCACGTGACGTTTAATTCGTAAGAGATGAGCTGCTCTAACGAATTTAGACTTGACCAAATATATATGATGTCATTTGTTTCGCCGTAGATGTTTTTATTTTAAGATTCGGATAAAGAGCAGGTGCAGCACTCCACCGCGTCATCTGAATGGAAACATGGACGCCTTCGGGGGAGAACATTTGACCAATCATGTCCAGGAACTATGAGGTAGGCCTACGTATAAACTGCTGTTATCCACCACCATAATCAACCACCAGTATTCCCATTTTATGAATCTGCAAAGGTGTTACTAAGCGTTAATCAGTTATATGATTACGCCATTGAAATCAAACTACCACTACTTTTCCAACTGCAGAATATGAAACCCATCCTCCTGCCACCTGCTACCACCCATAGCATATATTGGGTCAACATTAGGAACCTTGAGAAAGAACCCAGATTATGTTGTATTTAGCAACTTGCACTCATTGTTTAAATACTGTGTGTCCGCAAAAGACTCAAGACTCAGATTTCACCTAGACGCATAGCCACCACGTCCCTCCCCTCCTACTTATTGGATGTTGTACGTACTGGCACTTAATGTACCGGTACTCACTTAATGAATGTCATACTTAGTTATAGTACTTAGTTGTGTAGCGTCTTATCCTTGTTCTCTTTGTTGCATACAGGGAATGGGTTAACCTAATGGTTTGTATTGCTTGGCACTTGGTTCTATGAACTTCCTACCTGTACCAACAGCGATATTGTTTCTCATTCTTATGACAAATGTACTTATTGTAAATCACTTTGGGTAAAAGCGTCTGCTAAGTGCCCTGAATGTAAATGCAAATGTGTGTCATTCAGGAGCATTACCCACCCCCACGTCCCCCCTATGCCCCCCGATGGGGTTGATGGGTTATCCCGACACTAACCCTCTCTCTGCCCCCCCAGCCCGGGCACTCGGTAGGGATGCTGGCGGCCGTGGAGCACGGTCCCATCCTCTGCAGCGACTCCAACATCCTGTGCCTGTCCTGGAAGGGCCGCGTGCCCAAGAGCGAGAAGGACAAGCCCGTGTGCCGGCGGCGGTACTACGAGGAGGGATGGCTCGCCACGGGCAACGGCCGCGGCGTGGTGGGCGTCACCTTCACGTCCAGCCACTGCCGTCGGGACCGCAACACGCCGCAGAGGATCAACTTCAACCTGCGGGGCCACAACAGCGAGGTGGGGGCCCGCGCGAGAACCTCAGGAGAGGGGCCCCACGGGCATGCACAAACACACCGACAGAGTTTATTATCCTAGTAGTCATCAGGTTGATGTTGTTATCAGCGTAGAGTCATGCAACGTGGTTTATTATCGTCACAATGAGTAATCACATAGGTCATGGTCTCGATGAGTAAGCGTTTCATTTATTACCACCGCCGCCGACGTATGATATCTTCATTGAATTAGTTTGAGTGAGGCTGTGTCACATTGGACTGCACAGTGAGATTTAACTAATAATATGGGATCATTCATTTGTTTATTACCCCCTCAAACGTCCGGTGTGTAAACAGGATTTTTAGTGCTGCAAAATCCCAGAATTTTTTTAATTTTGAATGAGGCTAATCAAAGGTTAAACTATCGTGCTTCACCAACGAACATTGTTTGGTTGTTACAGTAAATGAGTAATTAATAATAATAACACTAAAGTGTTATTATAGTGTGTTATTATAGTTTTAGGGTTAGGGTTAGATATTCCTTATTTAATATTATGAAAGCAAGTAATACTAATAATAATATTCATGACAATTATTTCATTTTTAAGGGTATTTATATTTGACGTACCCTGAGCTATCAACTTAATCTCAAAAAGTTGTCAGTTCAAGCTAGCAAGTGCGCTCAATGTCAAGCCAACAGTTTAAAACACCACCTTGTTCCCAGGTGGTGCTGGTGCGCTGGAACGAGCCCTTCCAGAAGCTGGCCACCTGCGACATGGAGGGAGGGATCTTCGTCTGGATCCAGTATGAAGGACGATGGTCGGTGGAGTTAGTGAACGACCGTGGAGCCCAGGTTCAGTAGCATGTGTTTTGTTACTGCTGATTCAGACTTATGACACACACACACTCTTATACACACACACACACACACACACTCTTATACACAGACACACACACACAAACACACACACACACACACACGCTCTTATACACACACATACATACACACACTCTCTCTCTTATACACACACACACACACACACACACACACACACACACACACACACACACACACACACACACACACACACTCTCTTATACACACACACACACACGCACACGCGCACGCACACGCACACGCACACGCACACGCACACGCACACACACACACACACACACACACAGAAATATAAATATATAGATTGATATACCATTTATTCATATGATTACTGTACAGGAATGAAGACAGTGCATAATGTTTACAGTTGGACTAGAACGATAGTTACGATACGATAGGCTATTCCAGGGTCTAGGTTGGTTCACTTCAAAGCCCATAATTCTGGGATGGATCACCCTACATCGGTAGGCTGGTTGTAGGCTACCTGTGTCCACAATCCACATATGTCTGCTAATGTGAAAGGTATGCATAACGGTCCCAGACGGTTAATGTGGTAGTTGTTGTTGTTTGACCCACAGGTGAGTGACTTCACCTGGTCCCACGACGGCACCCAGGCGCTGATCGCGTACCGGGACGGCTTCGTGTTGGTGGGCTCCGTCAGTGGGCAGCGCCACTGGTCCTCCGAGATCAACCTGGAGAGCCAGATCACCTGCGGGATCTGGACTCCTGACGATCAGCAGGTACACCCCGTGTGTCTGCTGGTCGGGGTGTAGAGCAGCCATCCATCCATCCATCCATCCATCCTTCCATCCATCCAAGTAATGTTGTACGAGACACTTTTAATTTTTTTCTCGTTGATTGAAATTCATTTAGTTTGTTAAACTAAACGTAAAAGTTAAGAAAATAAAATAAATAATATAAAATATTATAAAATAAATAATGTATTGTAAAAAAAGTGTTGCATTAGATCACTTGGTAAGATTCAGGCAAGTGTATTGTCCATTATCTGTGTCCTTATCGTAGATGGAGCATCTTTACAGTGTCATGCTTCCCCTACAGGTGCTGTTCGGTACTGCGGACGGACAGGTGATCGTCATGGACTGCCATGGAAGGATGCTGGCCCACGTTCTGCTGCACGAGTCAGACGGGATCGTGAGCATGTCCTGGAACTGCCCGGACTTCCTTGTGGAGGACAGCACTGAGAGTGACACGGATTCTGATGACAATGTTCTGCCATTAGGTAACAAGCCCCCTTTCATTCCCTGTACACTCCTTTGATAATTGTTGGTAACTGTTTCCATCTGGTGACCCCTGTTGACGACCATTTTGAATGGTGGAAGATAAACCAGACGATACTCGTAGATGCTAGAAGAAGAAAATACATTCAAGGCAGAAAATATTTTTGGCCTAACTTAACCATGTTTTGTTTTAGCAATGAAAAGATGGATATATAAGTTCAAAAGACCTTTACCACCACTGCAATGTCAGTAGCGTTGCTCTGTGCGTGTAACTCTGCTGTGTCTTGACGAAGCTGCCTTGCTGCTTTCCCTCCAGTGCGAAGCATCAAACCCTTGTTGACGGTGAGCTTCTTATCAGGAGACATCAGTTTAATGAACAACTACGATGACCTCTCGCCTACCGTGATCCGCTCGGGCCTGAAAGGTACGCCTATCATCGAGTGACCTCATAGCACATGAGACCAGATTAAGTTTCACATCAAAGTTCAAATCCTGATGCAATTAATGATTAAGGAGGGTTTAGGGGAAAGAGAATTAAGTACTTGGACAAGATTCACAGAATACAGTTGACCATTATTCAGCCTTTTAGATCAAACAAATGGGATACTATCGATAGCAGTGTTACAACAACCATATAGCTTCCATTTAGCCGCTGGCCACCCCCAGCAGCCTAAACTGAAACAGTGACACGCAGAAACTGAGTTATGGGTCAGTTGTAATAATCTGGTAATGGTGATACAATGGCATCCTTCCTCATTCTCCAGATGTGGAAGTCCAGTGGTGCTCCCAGGGCGACCTGCTGGCTGTGGCCGGCATGGAGAAACACTCTGCAGACACCGACTCTGTCTGCGCCTCCAACACCAGGAACGCTCTGGTGAAGTTCTACAACGTCCAAGGGGAACACATCTACACCCTGGAGACGCCCGCGCAGGTGGTTACTCTACTCCCCCAATCATCAATGCTTTTACCTTTGTTGTAACATTTATTATATTGGGAGACCTATCGGTGAAGAAACAGTGTGGGCACAGGAAGTGACATCGTAGGCATGTCAGCATGGTTGAGCTCCATCCGATAGACCCTGATTGAGCAGATGGCCACTGGCAAATTTCACAGTGCCTAATTTCACATCCTGTTTAAGGCCAGCCTCCTGACGTTTTTATTCAGTACAGCAGTTACGTTAGAGACGCAATGCAACATTCAAAATTCATGTACGCATGGTGGCAGCCATAGACATCATATATGATAGACGAAGCATCGAATGCTACCGCCTACTGGCGCTGACGAGACGCGGGGCTGCCATCTTGGAGTGGTCATCCGCTCCACTCAGTGTAATCCGTTTGGCTGGAGCAATGAACTTTCAGCGCATTTAATTAATCATACCTCACTGAATACCACTGATTTTCATGCGGTTTTTTGTCATACGCGTAGCTATGATAAAGGCCACATGGTTTGGCGTGTTTTATTATTCAATACCAATTATACCAATAGTACGGTAATGTCAAATCTTACTTGTGAAAAGTAATCCCCCCGATTCCTATTGTGGATTGTCCGCCGATTTGAGCAGGAATACGCTGAACAACAGCCCGGCATCCTGTTTCTGCTGCTGTTGCTGCTCCCGGTTGACCACTCCAAGATGGCGGCCGTATTTCTCGAGTCCCAGCAGCCAATGCTCCGTCTATGCTATAAGATGTCTATGGTGGCAGCTATTAAGTACCGGTACATTGATAAATGCATCTGAAAAAAATGCTACTAGCAGCATTGGGCGTGCGGAAGGCGTTGTTTGCGAAATAAATGTGCCGCTCACCACAGACCGGTCGGGATCAGTAACCGACGTGTGTTTCAGAGGCCCATCACTACCATCTGCTGGGGTCACCGGGACTCACGGCTGTTCCTGGCGTGCGGGCCGGCGCTGTACGTGGTGCGTGTGGAGCACCGCGTGGCCAGCCTCCAGTTGCTATGCCAACAGGGTATCGCCAGCGCACTGCGCGAGGAGAGGGACGTGGGGAAGCTGAACATGCCCTCCCTGCTCTGCTCTTACGTCACCACCGCCTTCATTCCCACCATCAAGGTACAGCCGATACCATCATGGACACCCCCAACCATTAAGTACCCCCCCACCCATCAAGGTACAGCCGATACCATCATGGACACCCCCAACCATTAAGTACCCCCCCACCATCAAGGTACAGCCGATACCATCATGGACACCCCCAACCATTAAGTACCCCCCCACCATCAAGGTACAGCCGATACCATCATGGACACCCCCAACCATTAAGTACCCCCCCACCCATCAAGGTACAGCCGATACCATCATGGACACCCCCAACCATTAAGTACCCCCCCACCATCAAGGTACAGCCGATACCATCATGGACACCCCCAACCATTAAGTACCCCCCCACCCATCAAGGTACAGCCGATACCATCATGGACACCCCCAACCATTAAGTACCCCCCCACCATCAAGGTACAGCCGATACCATCATGGACACCCCCAACCATTAAGTACCCCCCCACCCATCAAGGTACAGCCGATACCATCATGGACACCCCCAACCATTAAGTACCCCCCCACCCATCAAGGTACAGCCGATACCATCATGGACACCCCCACCCATCAAGGTACAGCCGATACCATCGTGGACATCCCGAACCATTAAATACCCCCCCACCCATCAAGGTAGAGCCAATACCATCATGTACACCCCCACCCATCAAGGTACAGCCGATACCATCAAGATAAACCCCCACCCACCATGTACAACAGCTACCATCATGTACACCCCACCCATCATGTACACCCCACCCATCATGTACACCCCACCCATCATGGTACACCCCACCCATCACGTACAACCGCTACCATTAAGGTACACACACAAATTAAGTGACGCCACCACCCATTTAGCTACACTCAAACCCATTAAGGTACACATGAACCCATTGTGATACACATAAACCCATTAAGGTACACATAAACCCGTTGTGATACACATGAACCCGTTGTGATACACATAAACCCATTAAGGTACACATAAACCCGTTGTGATACACATGAACCCGTTGTGGTACACATAAACCCATTAAGGTACACATAAACCCATTAAGGTACACCCCCAGTCTGGCTCTGGCGTTCTCAGGTCCAGGTTGTCCCTGAATGGGTTCAGCTTCGTCTTTAGCTTTGAAAGGCCTTTTGTATCCTAAATATACGATCCATGCATCCTGCATTATCATGTTGAATCATGATTTAATGTGTGTTTCCCGGCCCATTCCTCGCTTTAGCCTCCGATCCCGGACCCCAACAACATCCGAGACTTTGTCAGCTACCCCACCGCCGGCAACGAGCGGCTGCACTGCACCATGAAGCGTGCGGAGGACAACCCTGAGGCGGGGGGGCCCTGCTACACGCTGTACCTGGAGCACCTGGGGGGCCTGGTGCCCATCCTGAAGGGCCGGCGCATCAGCAAGCTGCGCCCCGAGTTCGTCATCATGGACCCCAAAATGGATGGCAAAATGGGTATGAGTACATTTTGAATACTGAAAAAAAAGGATATATACCTCCTGAAGTGGTGTGAGAGGCTGACGAGGTCCACACAAGGTTCATACACATCCAATTCTGCCCAAAATAACCATTGATATAAATTGTGGTCTCGTCTACGCAAATAATCAAACAATGAGTAAGCCATGGCTTTATGTGCACCGGTCTGGTCTGTGTCCCCAGAGGAGGTGTGTGTGAACCCAATGATCTCCTACACTGACAGCTGCAACGGTTCTGACTCCAGTGACATCGAGCTGACGGACGAGTGGGTCGGGAAGAAGTCCCCAAAGCTGTCCCGTGGAAACAGGTCACCCAAACTCTTCAGGTCCAAGAACATATTTATATTTACATTGAGGGCATGTAGCAGACTCTTTTATCCAAAGCGACTTGCAATAAGTACATAAGAAAGTGGAAGTATATATCGCTGTCGGTACAGTAAGGTTGCATTACATGTTGTCCTATGAAGTTGACTGTTATACCTTAAAGTAATAATATCGAAGATTTTCATGTCAATAAATGTTGGATAAGTCCCTTTCTACCGCCGATTGAACCGATTGGGCACACTGATGAAAGTCCTTGAAGTCCTTATGAATATTACGAACTGGGTGTATGTGGCGACATTCCCGCGGAAAACGTACAAGCGGTGCACAGCGCATTTCATGCATAATGTGTTTGTGGTATGGATGATATGGGCAATTAACAATTACATATCTGGCTCAGAACAGAGACAGATTGGAACATTTAAATTCAAATGTATCCAAAAAAGGGTTAGAAGAGAGATTTCTGTTATGGATAATGTTAAGTGAGGCTGTCATTATTGCGAAACCCAGACAGGTTAATCACCCCTTATTACACATCTACATACTGTTGACAAAAGAACTGCGTCATAAACGCTCTGTTTTTACTAATAGTGGTCTAATACTCACAAATAACAGACCGTCGAACGCCGTAACGAACTATTCAGAACCCTTATTCAACAAAGCTGTGTAGTAAATGTATTTTGTTGACTTCATTGTTTCAAAGAATGAACATGGAATCCCGGAAATCTCCTAAGCTCTCACGAGCAAACCAGGAGGGCCAGCGATCACCACGCTTACCGTCAAAGAAGGCTCCGGTCCGCTCCCCCAGTCTGACTCGCCGGGAATTTTGTATGGACGGCATCACAGAGGTACTGCCTTATTATTAACTCAACATTCTGCTTTATGGTCCAACTATTCCCTGGGCTTGTCCGTGGCGTGTTCAATTAGTGATGGGTAATGTGGAAAACAACTAAAACAGGTTGGATTGGACATTTTTGAGTGCCGATGCATTACCCTCTCCCCCCCTTCAGTATTGATGACATGCCCTTCTTATTTTTGTTATGCCTTTTCCTTCTTTTGTAGCACAACTACCTCGCTCAAGTTACATCCAACATATGGGGAACCAAGTTTAAAATTGTCGGGCTTGCCTCTTTTCTGCCTGCCAATCTTGGTGCAGGTAAATATGAAAATGTTATGAACTATGTAATGTAGGTTTAATTTTGTATTGTATTTGAAAAGGCTAAGCTTTTGTTCAAAATCTGAATATTTCTTGGTTCTCCTGACACAATTTTTGATTCTAGATAACAAAAGTTGTCTGTTGATGGGATTTGTCCTTTAGAAACTCATTATTACAATAAATAGTCTTGAACCAAATCTATGGATTTAATGAAAGAGTGCCTTGACAACGTTACAGCGTAGATTGACCCCCAAAAATATAGATGATTTATTCTCTAAAATGTTCAATTTCAAGTGACACATTGAACACAGAACCACTACAAACCCGATCCTCTTGAAACTTCACACTCCTCACTCACTTATGCATATGTATATTATATTCTTCCATTTCTGTCATCCCAGTCATCTACAAAACCAGTTTACTGCATCTACAACCGAGGCAGATGACCATCTACCTTCCGGAAGTGAGGAAGATCTCCTTAGACTTCATGAGTCTGCCTGTTTTCAACCCCAACGTCTTCAGTGAGGATGAGGACGACCTGCCGGGTATGAATACATCTCTACAAGTATGCTTAATTAACAACAAAGCTATCGCTGGGGTAGAAGGCAAGGAATGGGAGTCTCTGCAAATGGCCTGATTCTGACAACAGAGCAAGGGATGAAAAACATCCCATTTGTGGCAGATATTGTAAACATGATCTTATGATACAGATTGCTGCTGCACAATAATAATGAAAAAACTACCCAAAGGGTGGCCTCAATGTGTTACAAGAAATAGAGGGAATTGCATTGCAAAGGCATTTAAACCTTTCTTCATTTTGATATTTATCTCCTCCTTTCCATTTTAAGTGATGGGTCCATCAGGAGTGGCGGGAGACAACCCTCCCTGCACAGTCAACATCCCCATCGCTCCCATCCACAGCCCCGCCCAGGCTATGTCACCTACTCAGAGTATTGGCCTTGTCCAGTCTCTTTTAGCCAATCAGAACATTCAGCTCGATGTCCTGACCAATCCCACGGCCACAGCAGCGGTGGCTGCTGCTGCAGCGGCTGCAGCTGCCGTTCCGCCCGCCGACCACAGCCAGGATTCGGTTGCGGCGGCGCCGTATCCAGTGCCGACCCGGTACTCGAACCCGGGTCAGGCCATCTTCAGCGGCATGGACATGGGACCCCCTCTCCTGGCCGTCACTCCTCCTCTTCCGCCTCCTCCCCACCACCCCCCACCCGAGCCGCACCCTCACCCTCCGCACCACCCCCAGCGCTCCCGGGCCCAGCAGCTGCACCATCAGCCTCCCTCCAAGCAGTCGCAGCAGATGCAGCTGCAGCAGCAGAAGACGCACCATCAGCAGCTGCTTCAGCAGCCGCCGCCACACCACCACCATCAGCAACAGACACAGCAACAACATCTGCATCAGCAGCAACAACAGCAGCAGCAACAGCAGCATCTCCATCAACAGCAGCAGCAGCAGCAGCATCTACATCAACAACAACAGCAGCAGCAGCAACAACACCAACAACAGCAGCAGCAGCAGCATCAACAACACCAACAACAACTGCAGCAGCTGCACCACCAGCAGCAACTCCTGCACCAACAGCAGCAGCAGGCGCAGCATCAGCAGCTTCAGCAGAGCCAGCAGCACGCCGCCAACCCGCAGCAACTCCACCATCAGCAGCAGCAGCAGCTGCACCAGCAGCAGATGCAGATTCAGCACGAGCAGATGCAGCAGCAGCAGCAGCAGATCCGCCTGCAGATCCAGGAGATGCGGCAGCAGCAGCAGCAGCTGCAGCAGCAGCACCAGCAGCTGCAGCAGCAGCACCAGCAGATGCAGCAGCAGTTGAAGATGCAGATGGCGCTGCCCCCTCCCCCGTCCGGGTATCCAACGCTCTCCCTGCAGCAGCTGCACCTCCTGCCGCCGATGCCCCCCCCGAACGCGGAGCCCGGGCTGGACAGGGCAGAGCAGCACGGGCACGGGCACGGGTCCAAGCCCAGCCTCCCTCGCTCCCTGCCGCCCTCCTTCATCGACGCCGACGGCACGGTGGAGATCCAGATGAGGAAGATGAACCCTCCTCCTCCGTACCCTGGCACCACGGTGACGGTGACGGCGTCGGGGGTCTCGTCGTCGGCCATACCGCAGACCCTCATCACCAACTGCGACAGCCCCAGCGTACTGGCTCCGGACCCCTGCCTGAAGAAGGACGAGTTCCTGCTTCACCCGGTCACCCTGCAGTACCCCACACCCCTGGGCTACGAGAGGATCACCACCTTTGACAGCAGCGGCAACGTGGAAGAGGTGTGCCGCCCGCGGAGACGCCTCATGCGCAACCAGAACACCTATGCCCTGCAGGGCATCAGTGGCTCCGCCACCCTCAAGGTCACGTCGTCGGACAGTAAGAAGATCCAGCTGCCCTACAGCTCCGCCACTCTGAGCAGGCTCTCTGTGCCTCGGTACTCCATCCCCAGTGGAGATCCGCCTCCTTACCCCGACCCAGCCAATCAGGTCCCCGCCACGCTCCCGCCTCCCCAGAGGATCGACAACACCCTCATCCACGCCACGCTGCGCCGGGACCGCAGGGACCAGGCTCTCAAAGTGCCGCAGATGATGGAGAGCTCACGGACGCTTCCCACCAAGTCGAAGGTGAACAGTGCGCTCGCGCTCTCCTACCAGCAGAGGATACCCACCGCTCTGTACACCTGCACACAGTGCAGCAGCAACAACAGCAGCACTAATGTCAGTGTCAGCGGGGGCGGGACCAGCAGCAGTGGCATTGCAGGGGGCACAGTGGTGCGGCAGGACTTCCCCCCGGGGAAAGGAGCTCACCATAGCACAATTATCGTGCACTCCAAGAGCACCTCCCCCCTCACCTCCCAGTCCTCCCAGTACAATCTGCTGGGTCCAGTAGACAACAGCAGGGACAGAACCGTGTACGTCAACTCAGCCTTCACCGAGGACGAGGCTGTAAACCAGCAGTGCCATCTGGAGAAGTCGCTGCGCCATCTGACCCTCGGCGACGTCGGTTTGACGGTCAAACGTCCTCCACCCTACCAGTGGGACCCGTCGTCCTCCACCTCCACAGAACACTTCTGGCTCGCCCCAGAGCAGACCATGTTAGCGCCACCGCCGCCGCCACACAAACCCCCACCCCTCCTCTTCAGCCAAGCCCCGCACCTGGACATGGCCCGGCTTCCCTTTGTGTTCACCACCAAGCCTCCGAACAGCCCTAGCACAAGCACACTGACCTTTCCCTCCGGCTATCAGATATCCCTCTCGCCGTTTCCCCCTGGCATGGGTCATAGCGTGACGTCGACGCTGCAGAACCTCCAGAGCACCTCGCAGCAGAGCGAAACAATCGGGTCGTCGCCTTTTGCACAGCAGGGTGCGAGTCTGGTCCTCCCTCCGGGCTACCCTTCCAGCCTCGCTAACTTGGCTTGCTGCCCTCTACCCCCCATGTACCCAGGGGCGAGCTCCTGTGCTGGGCTCCAGCTGCACCCTGTGAACCTACACCCCTGGAACCCCTATCCCTGCCCTCCCCCGCCGCCAATGCAGGACCCCCCCTCCCACCCAGCGCCTCCCCTGCCTACCAAAACCCACCAGAAGTTAGAAAAGCCTATCCTTTCGCCGCCACCCCCGACCATGCCACCTCCTCCTCCCCCACTCCCTCCCCCGCCACCTCCCACAGAACCCCCGCCGCCACCCAAGGGCACCACGGAGGACCATGCAGAGTCTGCCAACAACTTCCTGGAGCCGCCGTCCCTTAACGACAGCCCCGTGCCACGGGAGTCTGAGCGTGTCAGCAAGAAGAGCCGCAAGAGGCTGGACAGCCGGGCCGAGGAGGCCAACATGCCCGCCGTCTCCGAGGGCAAAGGAAGGAAGGAGGGCCGCGCACTGTCCGACTTCAACAGCCTCATCTCCAGCCCCCGGCTCGGGGGGAGGGACAAGAAGAAGCCCAAGGGCCAAAGAGAGCAGCTCAACAAGGGCAAGAAGATGATGAGCAGGACCACCAACGAGTTCCAGGACAGCTCTGAGAGCGAGCCGGAGCTGTTCATCAGCGGGGATGAGCTGATGAACCAGAACCAGAGCAGCAAGAAGAGCTGGAAGAACAAGAGGAGTCTCCGGATGGCCAGCGAGCTAGAGGAGATCAAGTGCCGCAAGGCCAACGAGAGGGAGGACCGCAGCCTGGGCAGCCAGGGCTTCGTGTACGTCATGGCCAACAAGCAGCCGCTGTGGAACGAGGCCACCCAGGTGTACCAGCTGGACTTTGGTGGACGCGTCACTCAGGAGTCTGCAAAGAACTTTCAGATCGAACTGGACGGCAGACAGGTTTGTCACTCTTTCAGAAAACAGCTCCTCATTGATTGGTCGTCAGTGCAATATTAAACATCGGCTTAATGAGATGACTCATCAGGGTTTGCTTTGTCGTTGATTTAAGGTGATGCAGTTTGGACGGATTGACGGCAACGCCTACATCCTGGATTTCCAGTATCCTTTCTCTGCTGTGCAGGCCTTTGCTGTTGCCTTGGCAAATGTAACGCAGCGGCTCAAGTGAAAGACTCTACTGATTTGTACTTAATAATAATTATGTTGTATTTCAAATACAAGCATTGGATTTAGGCAAAAGCTAGGAATTCACAAAGGGAACAAGCAACATGAATTATTGGGAAAGGAATATAATGTGTACATTATCTTAAATATGCACATCATTTACAATAGGTAGGATAGATATCTCACTTTAAGACCAAGAACTATTAACTCATTATGGACTTCATGTGTCAATGTGATTAGAATGCAAGTATTATGCTGGCTATAGGTATTGCGCTATAAAAAAGTCCACGATATAAATAAAGGTTTAAAAGAAATATATTTTTGAAAAATATATATTTAACCATCAGTGGCAGTGGCATTTTTCCCAGCTCTAATTGGTTACATATGATGACTATAGAACTTATTAAATATCACAAATAATGCAAACAATTCAAGGTGAATACGTCATTTCAGACACTGGGCGCTTTGCTTTCATTTGTGAGTATGTACACAGTGATACATTTTCCTTCGGGAAATGAGTGTTCTTATTTGCGCTTTTTATGTTGATCACTAGCTGGTGTGACAAAGTAACAAAACTATTTAACTTTTAAATGGCCAAAAAAAAAGATATATATTTATGATCTATCCGTTATCCTGGTATTGAAATGAGGAGCAAGAGGAATTAAACCCTGGACACCTTGAGTTCTCTGGGTTTTTGGTTGTTTTTTCTCGGTTGGCGTTGTGCGTCATTTGTGTGGATTATTATTACGCTACTTGAATGTGAAGTGCTTTGCCTCCTGGAGGTCATGCTGCTTTGGATAGACTGAGCATGTCTGCAATAATGAGACTTAAAATTGATGTTTTACTTTCCAAAAGATGATATGAAGCTGCTTGTGCCGTCTGTATAATAAATAGCCTTTGTCGGGACATTTCATGATGAATTAAACAAAAGTAGTGGGTAGATGTTGCTAGTTCCTGTAATAGTCATTCGCTTTTTCATAGTGACGACACTGAGGGATGACTTTATTGATGATTGCATTCAACGATGACATTGGTTGGAATGCAACATTGTCATAAAACACCAGGTGTGAGATATATGTGAGTTGCTGCAATCGTAAACTATGATTTTGGTCAATATTTACAGATGTGTATTATTGTCTTTTTTGGAAAATATTTAAAAGAGTTGTTTTTCCTGAGCCTATAATCGAGTAGCCTACGTTTCATTTCAGAATGCCACTTTTATACTTAGTTATTTTCAGTTATTACTGCCTTACTTGGTTGCCTAATTGTCTTTTTTTCCCTTTTTTTTGTAAACAATACATATGTAAAGTAATGGTTTATAAGCCCAGGAACTTAATAAAATACTTTCTTTGAAATGCTTAATAGTTCTGTATTGTTCATACTATACAGAATTAGTCAGAGTAAACCCCTGGTTAAATAATGTTCTTATTTATTATTTTCTTCTGACTATTTATGTACCTTTATATTTGTGTTCTGTGTGTACATTGCACCATATGTATATTGTTTCAATGCTGATATCACTGTAGCCCTTGAGAGATACATTTAAAGTAATTTACCCTTCTCTGTTTGTAGGGTACTGCTTTGACTAATAACAATAAAAAAAAAAAACTAAATTGCTACTAGTTACAAATCAAGCCATTGGCGACACCTATAACCGAGGTGTGAACATTTAGGCTTACCAGTAGAGGGCAGTAGATGTGTGTGGGATGAACTGGGAAGGGTTGGTTAAAGTCAACAATCGGGACCGGGCATACGGAAAGTCGACTACAGATATAGAACGAGAAGGTGCGTGTTGGCAGTACAAATAAATTCTCCTTTGAATAGTGATTGTGAAGTTACAAAGGTAAGCTCATACTCAGACGAGTTACCGCTGCTCGCCTGATGCACTGCACATTTCGAGTTGTTGTTTGTATGTTTATTTATCTAAAAGGGACACTGTACATTAATCGACATGTCCATTGCATAGGACATGTAAATGCACCAGATTTAGTTATACAAACTATTTTTTTCATCTACAGTCCCTGGCAGGTTGATGTTAGAGAGAATATACAAAAACATAAACGCAAGCACAACTACATGGACATTACATGGACAAGGACACAAACTAAAATGACAAGACCGACGTGATGTAACATGCCAGAATACAATTATTAAAAAAAGAAGAGAATAACAAACACAAAACATAAAATGGTTAAACATGGAACTCTTAATCAGTTAGCACTCAAAATCACAGAAAAGAAGGAGGTTAGTACCACAAGTTAACACATTACCTATGTTTAAATGTTTGTTTGTCCAGTAGCAGTTGCTTTATGGATTTAGGGAAATTGTTTAGGGTCTACCTAGGGAGTATACACCACCGCAAGACAATACACCAACCGACCACCTATCCACAGGTTCACGTAGCGTTTTGAACACATGCTTTGCGTTGTGCCGGCGAAATGCACATTTCTTGGACCCCTGCATAACTGCTTGCAGTTCTAGTTTACAATCTAAACACTATAACAATGACAAAGGCTTCGAATCCAATGTTTTATGGTCACGAGTCATTTGTGGGAGGCTTTGTTCCTGGCTTATAACTCTTGATATCACGATTTTCTGAAAGTCCAATGGAGAAAATTTATGGGAAATGTACTTCCGAAATGAGTCAGCACGTAGTGTTGGATTTAATGATTCGTTTTCATGATTCAGTTCGCGTCGGTCAGTTCGCCAAGAGGAGTCGTTCGCGGTTCGTTCGTTCGTTCAGTCGAGTTTCCGGTAGCGGTGAATTGAATCATTGAATGCACGGTTCTCAGCTGAGTCAGTCAGACTCAGCTCCTCCCTCGTTCTCATTCTCAAACGTCAACATTACAACTTTAACCAGACGTGTAGTTGATTATTGGATTATTGGATGTCTAACATATCAGCAAGATAATAGACTTGATTTAGCAATGATGGTGGGGGTCCCGGGTGTTTTAGGCTCTCATAAACAGAACCCTGTGCAGCCCAAGACTAAATCTAAAATGTATGCCAAAATTAACACTGCCTTCAAAACGAGAGCTGGTAAATTGTGAAAAATGCATTAAACTGTTATCAGAAAACGCGGTTATATGCTATAGACACTAGAGCGGACCATAACTGTCCCGCCAGATTATTCTGAAGTTGTATGTTGTTGTTTTTTTTGTTTTTTTTCTTAGAATATCGAATATCTATATCTGTTAGCTTAAATGTAAAGGGCCGGATACAGTGAATTTTTTTTTTTTTCACAACCGTTTTTGAACTTAATTGTAGAAAATGCTTAGCCTGGTCCTACCAGACCATCGTACTTCATTTCATTTGTACAGAAGTGAAATGAAAATTGAGCGGAAGTAGGTAGGTGGGCGGTGCCAGGCTAGAAAATGCTGCTACTCGTCCCGAAAGGTTAGAGACACACTCGTCACGGTCACACGTAAGCTGAGAGGGCCTGAGCAGGAGTTATTAGAAACTATGCAATATTAAATTAAACGGAACCCCCCTTTATAGGCCTATGTACAACAATCATGGCGACCCGACATTACGTACCAAAAGTCCACAAAAGATTTAAGACGCCAAGCTCTGAGACTTTTCTGTTTAACGCAAGTAGTCTCTGATGAGGCTACTTCGCATACAGCTCTTCTAACGGTGGGTAAGCTAGGAACGGAGGTTTGTGTGTGTGCGCAGTCGTCAGCACCCGCCATGGTGTGTGTGTGTGTGCGTGTGTGTGAGCGCAGTCAATCTGCAACCGCCGTGGTGTGTGTGCGTGCGTGCGTGCAGTCAGACAGCACCCGCCGTGGTGTGTATGTGTGTTGTGTTGTGTGAAGTGGTTTAACGCCTCATGCCCACTGCACCATCAGTCAAAGGACAGAAGGCGTGGCTGACGGATGGGGGAGCTTTCCAGGGTCGTCAGAGCCCGAGTAGTGTCACAGTGCTTAAATTTGCATACGAGATCTGATTGGATGACGGATCCGTCGCTGCCGAAAAAGTTGAAGATTTTTCTACTTTTTGACGGAGCCTTCAGTGCACAGATCCACAATGCATTGCGCGTCCGTCCCCATTCAAAGTCAATGGGGATCAGTCAACGGACGGAGGCCTCCGTTTTCTGATCCCACATTTTCTGATTACGAGTTGTCAAATTGGAGAGGTTGTATTTTCAATTAATTGTTTTACTGCTCCCTACAGCCCGATATTGATACTATTTGGCGGGGTTCATCGTGACCCCTTGTCCCGCTCAAATCAAACATTCGACTTTCAACTCGGAATTCTGGCGTCCTAGGATTGAGGAACACACCATTAATCTAATCTTCGACTAAATGTATACAGGGAGCAGGCTGGATGCGTGCAGGCTTAATTAGCCTGCGCGCTAATTATTAGGAGAATTAGCATCTTGAATATTTACTACAGCGTTTTTACAGCTCGATGCATTTTCGCAATGATTCCGTCTTTACGGAGATATTCCTGAAACGCATCAAAGGATAACGGAGGGGAAAAGATTGTTTTCGCCCATGTGGACGGGGCCTGAGTAAATCTCACCCTTAATTAGGCCCGGTCAACACAGAGCCGAATTTTTAGGTGAAATCGCATAAGTCTTGTGCGTTTGGGCCGACCGTCCAGACGGATCCGGCAGATGGAGGTTTGCCTAATTGAGAAAAAATACTATTGCTATAAAAAAAATAATAATAATCTTGCTCATTAGTTCTTCTTATGTAGGCTAAATCACTAGCTGGTGTGCCATGTTAAGAAGGCTAACTTAATGATCTTCTTAAATGGCCAAAGAAAACCCCATTGTAGTAGCTTATTTGTAAAGTTCTATATATTTATGATCTTTAAAATGAAGCAAAGTTCATATCAGACAACAATTCACCTTTACACATAAAAAATAACCTCTAGCTTGCATGACTGAGGAGGATGTTCATTTAAAACCCTTTATCTAAGGCCTCGATAGTCGACAAGCAACTTTCAAATATTTTAAATTGCATTGCATCACTGCAGAATGTAGCATAGGAGTCAAGTTATTTCCCATGCATACAGGCTTTTTTATTTAAAGTATGTCTGCACTGGTAATTCGTTTTTTTTTTACTTTATAAGCTTTATAAGTGTAATTCTTGCCTAAATGTAAAGTGCTATGAATGGCCTGCTATTTGCAGTATGCTCTATTACAAGCTTGCCTTTCCAAGAATTTCGTTAATATTTAGACGTAAATTCTATAGTTTGTGAATGCTCAAATGCTATAATTTTATGATTTTAACACAGAAGGAATCCAAAATCCAACGTTGGACATGGAACCCACAGAAAATACTGCACTCAAAGAACATGGTGAGTGCTTATGGTTAAAAAAAACGAATACGCATTCTATTCATGTATCTTGGAGATAACCGTTGTCCCGTTTTTTAACTTTGTGAAGATGGTCCAAAAAGTTCTTCGCCGGGGAGGATGTCGCGGACACAGTTATTTACATTAATATCCATTGGTTCTGTAAACTTTGGCTCAATGATTTGCTATTCAATACTTGGCCCATTCTTTCCCAACCTGGTAAGCTATATTGCAACGGTTTCATCGACGCATAAGGTTTAAACGGTTACTGCCATGAGATGTAGGCAGACAATTTCACATGACCACAAAAACATCCATATAAATTTTCCTTTTACAAATGTAAAATATTAACGTGAATTATAGAACATGAATCAACATTTTCACTTTCCTCCAACGCAGGCGTTACAGAAGGGAGCCAGCCAGACAGTCATTGGTCTAATATTTGGCTGCTATGCGCTATGCAACTTTGTTGGTTCACTGCTAATGGGAAAATATGTAAGTTGATAAACCTTAACGTCCCATCTCATTTGTAGATTATTCTCTTCCATGATTGTATAACATATTCTTCTACCTGGTTCTCAGATTGTCCAGATTGGTGCAAAGTTCATGCTGGTGTCAGGCCTGTTTGTGTCAGGTGGATGCACTATCATGTTTGGGTAAGTACAGAACATTGGAGATTGAAGTCCTTTGGTTTGATAGTTGATTAGAATAGAATACAATGACGTGTATTCATTTTAAAAATAAATATAATTACTTTTTCTTTTGAATGGAAATTCAAGTCTAGTAGCCATTTCGGTACATTCCCATTTTCGCTTTTATCCAAAGTAACTATTCAAAAACTCCACTTGCTGCATTACTAAGAGGTGTGACATGAACATGCCTGTGACCACGTCCCCAGGTTTGCTGCTCCATTCTTAATCACGAGAAGAGGTTTAGCAGGGCCAAACTAGTCCAGCCAGGAAAAGGTCTGGAGCAGGTGTGAGGGGTTAGGGTTCATGCTTGTGACAGGCCTGTTTGTTTCAGGATGATGCTGTATTATGTTTGGAAAAGTTACAGAAAATAGAAGATTTGAGGTCTGATAATTGATTAGAATATATATACATGTATTTATAAAAATATATATTTCAATGTATTTTATGAACTACATTTTCTTAAATCAAAGCTAGAGTAGATTAGAGGTTAAAAGGTGGAGGGTGTAGGTGGTGGGTCGGCTGTAAGAACGGTTTAGATCCATCAGTGTCTGATAGGTCAACGTAGAAAGTATGGGGATGGTGGTTTGGCGGAGAGAATCTCTTAAAAAAAAAAGTAGAAATATAATCGCAGTCTTGGACGAACGGCCATGAGGAGCTGGAGTGTTGGGTACATCGTGAAGAGAGGAAACTTCAGTTGAGTCACTTTGCTGATTCCAGAAAATGTGGCAGTAAATCATATTTACTATCCCTCTTCTTTCAAACAGATTCCTTGACAGAGCTCCCTCGGGGACGGTGTTCATCGCTCTCTGCTTCATTGTGCGGAGCATCGACGCCATTGGCTTCGCTGCTGCCGCAACCTCTTCTGTCGCATTGGCATCTAAAGTCTTTCCAAACAATGTAGCGACTGTCTTGGTAGGTCTGGCCTGCCCTGATGTCACTGGCATGTAGGTGAGGTGTATGAAAAAAGCACATGATGCATTGTTTTGTCTCTCCTATGTTCCCCGTAAATGCTAACAAACTGCTGGCCGTCATGCTTCCACTTTTCTACAGTTGCTAACGAGTCTCCCCGGTTTTCATTCCAATGTACAAGCCTTCTTTCCCTCGTATCGTCCCGACCAGGGTAGTTTGGAGATGTTCACCGGACTGGGTCTCATTCTGGGGCCTCCTTTAGGAGGCTGGCTGTACCAGGCTTACGGATATGAGCTTCCCTTCCTTGTTCTGGGCTGTATCCTACTGCTGATGGTTCCATTCAACATCATCGTCTTGCCCAGCTGCAGTAGGCATTCATCGATTTCCGTACATAAAGATAAAAGAGGACTTCCTGGGGTAATAACTAATCATGTCAATACTTTATTGTCATGCTTTTCTTTTGTCACACAGCTGCGGAGCCCTCTGAGAATTCCTTTTTGCAATTGCTGAAAGTCCCCAAAGTATTGCTCATCTGCTTCTTCATGTTCAGCTTAAGCTCAGGCCTGGGCTTCCTGGACACTACCTTGTCCCTGTTCGCGATTGAGAAGGTAAACCCACATTTTACAAATGTTACAAGTGTCACAATGTTGCTGATGTCGTGTTTATAGGTCCAAAAAAGAAGGGAAATTGAAGTCTCCCTGTGTTTTCTGTGCTTTAGAACTAATACAAATATATTGGGGGGGGGGGGTGGTGGGGGGGGGGGTTGTCACCAAATAATAATAAACCCATTGTAATAATCCCTTTCTCTTGTGTCTAGTTCGGTCTTACCCCGGGCTATGTGGGCCTCCTCTTCCTGGGGTTCTCCTTACCTTACGCTTTAATAGCGCCTGCCCTCGGTTTCTTTGCTGATAAATATCCTGTGAGTCTCAAGTGGGGTTGTAAATCTATAAGTCTAAAAACTCTTGCAGTAGAGAATGTTAATGCAAGTGTTGTTTTGGTTGTAATGCGCTTTGAGTGTACATTGTGTCTATGGTAAGGTTGGGGTCGCAGATCTTCTGAATGAAGCAATGGCTACACTTACACTACAGTTCAAAAGTTTGGGGTCACTTAGAAATGTCCTTATTTTTTAAAGAAAATAATAGTTTTTTCAATGAAGATAACATTCAATTAATAAGAAGTACAGTCTAGACATTGTGAATGTTAGAAATGACTATTCTTGCTGGAAACAGCTGATTTTTAATGGAATATCTATTAAATATTCCATTTCCTGCAACCATCACTCCTGTGTTCTCATGGTAAATTGTTTAGCTATGCATGTTAAAAGGTGAATTGATGGTTAAAAAACCCTTGTGCCATTATGTTGTTATGTAAATCTGAATAAAACTGGAACTAGCGAGTATTCCAAAAAATTCAAGCGGCGTAAATAAAACTGTTTTCATTGAAAAAATGAAATTGTCTGCGTGACCCCAAACTTTTGACCCCAAACCTTTGGTGTGCCTCCTACCTCAATACCATTCTAACAGACTCCTATTGGTCGTCATTTCAGGCAACAAGAAGTTGGTTCATGATTCTCGGTGGCCTTCTCACTGGGCTCGGCTTCTGTTTGCTTGGTCCAGCACCGTTTCTCCACATTACCAGGTGTGCTGAGTAGATACAATTATTCAAATTAGTCCGACACTCCTTTCTGGGTAAGTGAGGTGACGTTTCCTCTCTTGTTCTGTGTTCCTCATGGTAGCCAGCTGTGGTTGTTGATCTTCATGCTGTGTGTGATTGGCTTTGGTTTGGGCGCAGGTTTCATGCCCTGCTTACCAGAGATCATTTCAGCAGCCTAGTAAGTTTCTTTAAAATGACATACGTTTCATCTACAGTATATTTCCATAGCCTCTCTAGAGTCTGAATATAGTACTAATATTATATTACTTTTTTTATCATTCTGAAATATTCTTCTTGGGGGACAGTGAACAGGGCTTCGAAGATGGACTTGGCACTCTGGGAATGGTGTCTGGACTCTTTGGGGCCTGTTGGTCCATGGGGTAAGTCCTAGATTGTCTAGCCTATTGGTTGATTACCAAATTCTGTTTCAGTCACACGGTTCATACTGTGCTCACGATAAACCGGTGAACAAACAGTTTATATACCCCATGTATCGTGTCCAGTTTACATTTAACACTTAAATAATCAACATTGCTAGCCATAACGAATGCTCTTAGGATAACACCAAGTTCATCATGGTATGACTACACTAAATTGTTACTCTGTTCTATTTACATTTAAGGTGCAGTGTGTCAAATTTAGTTGCATCTAGCGGAAAGGACTTGGCCAAAATGGAATTTAATTGGTTCCAATCCTCACCCCCCCCCGTTACATGAAACTAAGTCCTACACACTTCCCCTTTAGTTCTGCTGTAGGTATGAGTGGAGAGTTGCTCTGCGTTTCTCCCCCACATTCGAACCAATCACAGAAGAGATGCCCTGATTGGTCAGATATAAGCCACAAGCGGTTTATAATCTAAATGAGCTCATAGGAAGATGCATTCCACTCCAAACTGATCTCACTCGCTAATAGCTGATGGTTGACTGATCCATTTGACCCAAATTGCTCTCAAATAATATCACTTAAATCCTACCTACAACAAATACTAATTTGTCAAGCAATTTATTCTTCTAGGCATTATTGTACTTATTTAAATGTTCTTACACAAGTTTGGGGATACTTGTCTAGCTAAATTTCTATTTGTGTTTCCACATTATGACTTCTAATTGTGGAACTGTTTGAAAATAAGACTGTTTGTTTGCTCCTGGTAAGGATATTCTATGGACCCATGATGGGTGGCTTCCTCACCCAGCAGCTAACCTTTGTGTGGGCGGCAACCATCCAAGGAGGGCTTTCAGGTTTGGCTGTAAGTCGACTCATATTGTTCAGGGCCTGTTTTCCCCTTCCCCTTACCTCAGGATATTCACAGCCTAAGCATGTCAGGGTAAATAGTATTTTAGGGTTCTTATTTTGGGGTACGAAGCATGTTGGGTTACTACAACTTCTACATTTTCCCACACACATCTATTCTACAAATCTATGCCTTATCTTTTCCACAGACCACGCTACTTGGGATTTTTTATCTCTATGCAAGTTTCAAGAAGCACAGGTAATCTAGCTGGGTTTGGTAAATCAAACCTAGATTCACTGACTGTTGTTTATTGACTGTAATGTTTGTTATTAGTTTATTTTGTTTTTTAGATATATTCACTGCGCAGTCTGCAGGTCAAAGTTCATACATTTTTTTCCATTTTGTTTCAAAGTGTTGCACAGGTATCTGTAAACGATAGTCCAGGAGACAGAGACAGGCTTCTGGCCTAGCCAACAGCTGAAGAAGACTTTGATGGGGTGTTAGAAGCCTGACTGGATAGGCCAGACCTTTTGGTTCCAACCTGCGGTGACCTCCACAACCTACCGGTCCAACAACACCCACTGCCGTCTAAGCTTCAGATAGTAGTCGTGGTTTCGTATCGGACCCTAACTTGTTCATTGTGGCTTTAGACCAGCTGCTGACATTTATCCGGCCTGTGTGAGCAGTCACATACCAGATTAGAACTAAGATGTCTTACAAAGTTCGCCACAAATTTGTTTTTGTTTTGAACCCCATGATTTTGATTGCCTGTCTGAATGGCACAACGACTTGCGGAAGGGATGGTGAATGGCTTACACTGATTATTTCATACATAGTGTGTGTATAATGGCCTGCGCTAATGAAAACACCTGACCCCACCCTGACACTAGTCTGGCAGAGCCCGCCTGGTGACGTGGTGCTACACTCCTGACCCAACCCTGACGCTCAAACAGAGCTCATCATGGGAACATGCCAGGCTACCATGGACCATGCTGTGATGTAGTTAAAGATTTAGCAATCAGCTTTTTCACATGTTTCCAACACTTTAATAACTACTGTACCTGAATAAGGTGAAATGAATGTAATCTGAAGTAGCAGTGACCTTAACAAATAAACGACTGGAGTCACGTGTGCTCTTAAATGACAGAAAGAATCGGACTGAACCACTATAACTGTACGTCCACACCAGAGCTCATAAAGTTTCGCTGCGAATATTTCTGTTCGCTTTGGTCGCTCAAGTCATGACGTACAATTCAAAAGTGCCTGCCGGTGTTCCCTGGGATCCACGCAAGCGAAGAGCGTCTACATTCCGATTGGCTGTCAGTGTTTTGCCGCTGAAACGCGTCATAGTAATTTGCATAAAGTTCAACAGTTTTCAACTTTTTTTGGACGCTCTGGTCGCTCAACTTTGGCCGCTGGTAGCGTTGGTCGCTCTGGTCGCTCTTGCCCATAGAAAGTGAATGACTTCCGGCGATTTGGTAGCTCAATTCGCTTCTGGTGTGGACGTACAGTAAGCAAGTTCAAAGATGTGACCAAATAATGCAATACGTCATCTCTCCAGAGGGCAGCAAAAACTAATTATAAAGTAAGCATTTTTTCAACTGTTTAGCCGCTAATGTGTCAATGAGCCGCCAAAATGTACACGTTGACACGCACACTCACATGTAGGCTACTGTTGTCGCAAAACCTGTAACCTATTTCTAGCAAGCAATGCAAAGAGATTTGTTTTCCTTTACAACATATCAGATTTCACCACCGCTCCAACGGTCACTACAAAGCACAACAATGTTTACTCTAATTAAATTATCTTTCACAATAAAAAATATATTAAACAATTGTCTTTCATTTCTATTGTAATACTTTTAACATGATTACTTCCAATAGTGAAGTACTATGAATGGCCTACTGATTTGAAGTATGCTCAAGAATAAACTTACCTTGCTTTGAGTTTTGGTTATTTGCGTCTTTCATTTAAATGATATGAATATGAAGGGATGCACACCTGTTGCCCATAGTGTAATCAGTGCACAGGTGAAACAAGCCAACCAGCCACACACACACACTTGGTGTGAGAGCTGCTGCATGGAGCACCAGCGCCATGGTTAATTCATCTTCACAATAAAGCTGATTCAATACCACCACCCTGCGTCTTTGTGTTTGTAAGGATCCCAGTAAAGTCACCTAGGTGGCGTGCCGCAATGGACCGTGGTCCACTATTATTCAGCAGAATACATGACAGGCGTTTAATTTTGAAACGCTCTATGTAGCCTAGGTATTCTCGGTGTATTGCTTTAATACCTAAACCTTTATTAATTAGTGGTTTGGTAGTCTTTCTTTCCCTACAAATTCTTTCAGTGAGACAACTGTCAAGTAAAAAGGAATAAGAAAAGGGTCTTTATGAAATAAGGTCTCGGATTGCATGCTTTGGACATTTTAGGGGTGTAAGCCTAGGTCTACTTTCCACAGGCCTACGTTTCTCGTTTATTGTCCTCTGTGTAAAGTGCTTCATGCCAAATAGGACAGCCTTTATATTAATGGGGTTCAGACTCTGCTGCTTATTTTAGTCCCTGTAGATCCCCGTTGTTTTGGCCTTCATAATCCGGAGGATTATTTAATATTGTACTTTCTAATGCTTTTGACACATTTTATGATTTTTAACACGGAAAACCAAGATCCAACGTTGGACATGGAGCCCACAGAAAACACTGCTCTCACAGAACACGGTGAGTGGTTCAAGTTAAATAACCTAGCAGCCTACGCATTTCATTCATGTAGGCTATCTTTATTTAAGTTAAAATAGGCCCTACCTACTATGCATTTTATCCATGTATCTTGGAGATAACCGTGGTCCCTTTTTTTACTTTATGAAGATGGACCAACAAGGAGCATGTCGCGGACACAGATCTTCACATTAATATCCGTGGCTTCTGTCAACTTTGGCTCAATGATCTGCTATTCAATACTTGGCCCGTTCTTCCCCAACGAGGTGAGCTTTGTAGCCGCGGGTTCATTGATTAGGTCTGTTTAAAAGGCTTCACGTGTACAGCCATGACAATGTAGGCAGCCTATTTAACATGCAATGTATATATATTATGCGACGTATGTGGGAAAACCCCACGTGTTTCAAGCTAACACCAGTTAGGAATGGTTTCTTAGCCACATAGTGGACAAAACTATATAGGGTTTCATGAGTTCGCATGTAAGCTAAACCGGGGTGGGCAATTATGTTTCATTGGGGACCACGTAAGAAATTCCGAATGCCTTTGAGGACCTAGAAAATTCTGTCGTGTCTTAACCATTCGATTGGATTATAGTATTGCTCTAACTCTTAAGCATTTGTAATTCAAATTCACTCCAAATGAATGTGAATAAAATAATCGAATTCGCATTACAACCCAAACATAGAAAAGTACTCAGTGGGACATCGCTGATGGGCTTGAACAAGTGCACTGAAGTCAGGTGTAACTCTGATGGGGCTATGCGCAGCACAGCTGACAGGTGTTCATCAATGAGACTGATCTCTATCTGTACTTGTCATCAATGAGAAAGTTAAATGCCACTTGCTAAACAACCACACTCCTCATGAAGATCACGCACACCATGAATTTTCACAATAAAAGCCCTTCTCCTTTTCCGATATTTAGGCCTACTGTAACTTATCATAAGCAGTTTTCACATACACGTTTTATCAATTCATCTTTTTTTAATCTATTTTTTCTTACTCGCGGGCCACTCAGAACCAGCCGGCCACATGTTGCCCGGGGTTCGTATGATGGGTCTGAGTCACGCCCCGTGCCCACTACCTCCGTCCGTTGACTGATCCCCATTGACTTTGAATGGGGACGGACGCGCAATGCATTGTGGATCCGTCCGTTCCGTTGGAGCCTTCGGCTCAGTCAAGAAGTTGAACAATTTTCAACTTTTTCGGCAGCGACGGATCCGTCATCCAATCAGATCGCGTATGCAAATTTAAGCACTGTGACGCGACTCGGGCTTTGACGATACTGGAAAGCGGGAAAGCGGGTCATCTTGCATCGCAACAAGCAGGAAGTAGCGGGAGGAACCCGGCGAAGCGTTTTGATTGGCTGACGGATGCCTCTGCAAAGACTACTCCCCCATCAGTCAGCCACGCCTTCCCACGTCCGTTGACTGACGGAGGTAGTGGGCATGTAGGGTTACGCCTCGTGCCCACTACCTCCGTCCGTTGACTGATCCCCATTGACTTTGAATGGGGACGGACGCGCAATGCATTGTGGATCCGTCCGTTCCGTTGGAGCCTTCGGCTCCGTCAAAAAGTTGAAAAATGTTCTACTTTTTCGGCAGCGACGGATCCGTCATCCAATCAGATCGCGTATGCAAATTTAAGCACTGTGACGCGACTCGGGCTCTGACGATACTGGAAAGCGGGAAAGCGGGTCATCTTGCATCGCAACAAGCAGGAAGAAGCGGGAAGAACCCGGCGAACCCTGACGGTGCAGTGCCACATGCCCACTACCTCCGTCAGTCAACGGACGTGGGAAGGCATGGCTGACTGATGGGGGAGTAGTCTTTGCAGAGGCATCCGTCAGCCAATCAAATCGCTTCGCCGGGTTCTTCCCGCTACTTCCTGCTTGTTGCGATGCAAGATGACCCGCTTTCCAGTATCGTCAGAGCCCGAGTCGCGTCACAGTGCTTAAATTTGCATACGCGATCTGATTGGATGACGGATCCGTCGCTGCCGAAAAAGTTAAAAATTTTCAACTTCTTGACTGAGCCGAAGGCTCCAACGGAACGGACGGATCCACAATGCATTGCGCGTCCGTCCCCATTCAAAGTCAATGGGGATCAGTCAACGGACGGAGGTAGTGGGCACGGGGCGTAACGCCTCGTGCCCACTGCACCGTCAGTCAACGGACGTGGGAAGGCGTGGCTGACGGATGGGGGAGTAGTCTTTGCAGAGGCATCCGTCAGCCAATCAAATCGCTTCGCCGGGTTCTTCCCGCTTCTTCCTGCTTGTTGCGAGGCAAGATGACCCGCTTTCCCGCTTTCCAGTATCGTCAGAGCCCGAGTCGCGTCACAGTGCTTAAATTTGCATACGCGATCTGATTGGATGACGGAACCGTCGCTGCCGAAAAAGTTGAAAATTTTTCAACTTTCTGACGGTGGCGAACGCTCCAACTGAACGGACGGATCCACAATGCATTGCGCGTCCGTCCCCATTCAAAGTCAATGGGCAACGGTCAACTGACGGAGGTAGTGGGCACGGAGCGTAAGGCCGATCCATACCTCCGGATCCGAACGAAATTCGTCCGTCGCCCCAAACGTTGCCCCCGGAACTACCCTTCATACCTCCGTCTGGTTTCAGCGTTGTTATGGATGTTACGCAATAAATCCTCTAGAGGGCACTGACTGTCGTTTCACAAATTAACGGCATCGCAAACATGACATCTGTAGAGATGATTTGGCTTTGTGTCATCCGAAAAAAAGTGCAAAAAGTGTGCGGTGGCATGTGACACCCCTCACCAACCCACAGATTATCTCCTCAAAATGTTGTTAAATGACCAGTTACAACTCATTGCCAAAGTAGGGGAACAATAACAATAAACAATAAAATAAAAATGACAGGTATATAGTATAATATAAGTACAAAACGTCAAATACTATATATATATATATATATATATATATATATATATATACACATATACACACACACACACACACACACATATATGTATGTATATATATATATATATGTATGTATGTATGTATGTATGTATATATATATATATATATATGTGTGTGTATCAGATATTATACTACTCTGTCTATTTTCGCAAATTGTCTGACTTTTGACTATACTGCCGCCTCGATTTCCGGTGGTATTGCTCTGGTTCTCCCGGAGCACTCCGGATTCGTGAGCTCAGAGGCGACGGACCCATTTACGGACGAAACACCTCCGGGACCGGACGAAACGGTCCGGTTCCGTATTTACCGTAGGGTGTGAAGGGGCCTTTAGACTACAAACATGGCCTCGTTACCATTTCCGCCGAAGCCAAGACAGATGGTTTACCGAATTAGAACCTGTAGGCGTGGCTTATTTACCATTACGCCCACTTCCAATATGAACTGAATTCTTACCTGTGTTCGAGAGATGCTTCATGAACCACCTCCAGAGTCTCTGAATATACCACTTGTTGAATATTTACTCTCCTAGACGACAATACCGCAAAGGATCAAATTAGTTTGTCATCATCCCTCCTCTTTTTTCCAACGCAGGCGGTCAATAAGGGAGCCAGCCAGACGGCCATCGGGCTCATATTCAGCTGTTATGCGTTCAGCAACATCATTGGTGCGCTGCTAATGGGGACATATGTAGGTCAATTAAGCTCTTTACGTCCATCTCATATTTAGGTTATTCTCTTCTATGATTGTATTACATATTCTTCTACCTGGTTCTCAGATTGTCCAGATTGGTGCAAAATTCATGCTTGTGTCAGGCCTGTTTGTGTCAGGAGGATGCACTATCATGTTTGGGTAAGTACCAAAGATGGGAGATTAAAGTCCTTTGGTTTGATGGTTGATTAGAATAGTATGGAGCCTGGGAGAGGACATGGGAGTAATATCTTTATAAATTGATTTATAATTTGAACAAGCTCTTTACTACGTGCATGTGGGCTTAAAATGTAGAATCCAGAATTTTTTTGCGTTGATCAATGAGCATAGAGCTTGCCCGGAGCAACGCTAATAGCCTAAATGGCTTGCCTTGCATTGGCAAGGGGCAATGTGAACACTTCCAAATCTGCAATTGTTTAACCACTAATATTGCTAAAAATAGCACCAAACCTCTGCAGTAGCATGACTAGAGCCCCTGCACATTAAACGAAGCATCAACAACTTGGCGTACCTGGAGTTTATTAAAAAATACTGTTTTACAAGTCCGAGCCTTACCAAAATAAGATAATAGAGGCGCCAAGAGGGGCAATTGTTAATTTCTTTTTATTATATTATTTACGGTATTATTTATGATTTTTTTCCAGCCGTTGTGGCGATGCTGGATTGTTATGCTGTCGAGAGCTTGGAATAAACAAGTTGTGTAAGAACAATTATTGGAGTTAAGCAACATCCGTAAAGATGGAAAGAAATAAGAAGATTTGGAGTTTGCGGTTCAATAGATCAGTGAAACATCGTTGCGACACAAATGACACCTCTAGGTAAATGTAGTAACCTAGAGAACCAGCAACCTTGTTTTCGTCCAAACGAGCCGTCTTTAGCGTACAGTGAACTGCATTGGCTTCTATGAGCTGTCGGCTTTCAGCCGCGAGTTTAGGGACCGTCTGCGAAGTGCAAAACGGAAAACGACCACAATGGTCAAATGGTCAATGGCGTTGCCATTATTGACTCTAGAGCCCCAAAACTTGTTCCATATGGTCTCTATATGGTCTTACTATAACCTTTGGTTTTGAAAAATTATATCTCTACTTATTTTTAAGGATTTTTTTATGCAGCAACAATTTCAATAGTGTCACCATTATTGACTCTAAAGCCCCAGAACTTGTTCCATATAGGCATGGCCTCTAAATGGTCTTACTACAACCTTTAGTTTTGAAAAATATATCTCTTCTTATTTTGAGGAATTATTATTTGTCAAAAAATTCAGTAGCGTGGCTATTATTGACTCTATAGGTTAGTTTCTGGCGTTGTTTTTGGATGAAGAGGCCCAGACCAGGGGCCTGTACCACGAAGCTCGCTTAGAGGGTTAGCGAGGTATGTTGACCTCAAAGCCTGGGTTAGTTGTACCACCCATATTTTCAAGGCCTTGCTGGCACCACATCACATCTATGGGGGTAAAATGCATGATGATAGACCGGCAAATTTGAACCCCGGTCGCTGGCGTTCGGGTCTTATACTAATCCACTACGCTACAGCCGCTACCTCTCAGCGGTCGAAAACATGCGATACATTTCTTACATAGGGTGTATTTAAAGTGAATTCCCTAAATGATAGAATAAGGCAGGATGGACGTTGCTTATGCATTTTTAAATCATCATCATTCTATTTGGATTAATGGCGAACAATTCTGCATTTGGCATAGTTATTTTAAAGACAATATGCAGAATCTTTTCACTTATACGCATATAGACTGCTTGATCTATCCTAAAGTCGAGAAAAATGACGCAAAAAACGCCCCTTTCAAGTGAACGCGCACTGAACCTATGGCGGAAAACCTGGTTCAACTAATTTAATCTAAAGTGAGCTTCGTGGTACCATTTAACTCTGATTGCGAGTTGCGGCTCTGTCGAGCCAGGTTTTCCCAAGAAAGCCTGGGTATGTTCAGCGAGGTTCGTGGTATACCCCCCAGGATATCTTTGGAGGCAATCTCCGTTTATTCTGACAAAGGTGTAAATAACAACAATATCCTCCGGTCAACCCTTATTAACGTGAGCTCCTCTCCCAAGGAGTACAACATCAAAAGTGCATGTTGCAATCAATACATTAAAACACAGAAAACATACTGGACAAAGGTGTAAATAACCACAATATCCTCCGGTCAACTCTTATTAACGTGAGCTCCTACACAAATTAAATGACAGAAATATGTTAGCGTACTACACAATAAGTTTAAGCTAGCATGTAAACTTATAAATGTAGTTTAACAGAGGCTAAAACATGGACATTTCTGTGATCAGTGTCGCCATTATTGAAATAGCTCAAAAAGTTGTTCCATGTAGGCTATATGGTCTTACTACAACCTTTAGTTTTGAAAAATATATCTCTTCGTATTTTTTAGGAATTTTATTTGGCAAAAAAATCAATAGCGTGGCCATTATTGACTCTATAGCCCCAAAACTTGTTCCATATAGGCATTGCCTCTACATGGTATTGCTACGACCTTTAGCTTTGAAAAATATATCTCTTCTTATTTTTGAGGAATTTTTATTTGGCCAAAAAATGCAATATCATTTTTTTGTTTGCAAGAATTTCAATAGCGTCGCCATTATTGACTCTAAAGCACCAGAACTTGTTCCATATAGGTATGGCCTCATTATGTTCTTACCACAACCTTTAGTTTTGAAAAATATAGCTCTTCTTATTTTTTAAAGGTCCAATGGCATGCTTTAATATAGATATTAGTGGGCCCCTAACACAGTATTTGAAGACGTTCCCGGATTACAGCCACTACGAGCCAGTCGCACATTGAGCTTTTCCCAAACGTGCCGTTTCGGTGTCTGTAGCTTTAATGCAAATGAGGAGGAGAGAGGCGGGTCAAGGAGGAGGTTGGGGGTGTGGCCCTGAGCAGCTTGCGGCCACGGTTCCATACGCTCTGTTTACAGTGGATGCATCGCAATGGCGTGGCGCACACAGCCTTTGGCCGTGTTCTGTAAATATTCTAGAACACTCTGGGTGCTCCGGCGGGAGTCCCTGGAGCTCTATATCTAAGTTATATCATATTATACATAGATATCTATATCATATAATATATATTATCACGGCCAAAAGCTGTGTGAGCCTTCAGACGATATTATGGATCTCAAACGACTGTGTCGGGTTCTCCGACGTCTCTGGTTCTTCCACGTCCACATCAATCTGAAGTAGACTTAACCGCGACATGGAGGAGAAAGGGACCACCGCCTCGGCAGCCGGCAGCATTTAGGCACCACCGCCTCCTGCAGCAGGCAGCGCAGAGGCGGTGGACCCTCGGCTGCCGGCTGCCCGCTGGCAACAATCCCTTTCTCCTTTATTTAAAAATAAATAAATTGTAGTCAAGGCGAGGCCCTATTGTTCTTAAGGCACTGCATATGGAATTTCAATAGCGTCGCCATTATTGACTCTAGAGATATATCTTTCAAAAAGGTTGTAGTAAGACCATATAGAGGCCATCCCTATGTGGAACAAGTTTTGGGGCTCTAGAGTCAATAATGGCAACGCTATTGAAATTATTGCTAAATAAAAAATCCATACAAATAAGTAGAGATATATTTTCAAAACGAAAGTTTGTAGTAAGACCATATAGAGGCCTTGCCTATATAGAACAAGTTGTGGGGCTCTGGAGTCAATATTGGCGACGCTATTGACATTTTTGCCAAATAAAAATTCTTCAACAATAAGAAGAATTTTCAAAACTAAAGGTACTAGTAAGACTATATAGAGGCCATGCCTATCTGGAACAAGTTCTAGTGCTCTAGAGTCAATAATGGCGACGCTATTGACATTTCTGCAAACAAAATAATGGATATTGAAATTTTGGCCAAATAAAGATTCTTTAAAAATAAAAGATATATTCTTCAAAACTAAAGGTTGTAGTAGAGGCCATGCCTATATGGAACAAGTTTTGGAGCTCCATGGCGACGTTATTGAAATTGTTGCAAACAAAAAATCCTTAAAAATAAGAAGAGATATATTTTTCCAAACTAAAGGTTGTAGTAAGACCATATAGAGGCCGTGCCTATATGGAACACGTTTTGGAGCTCTAGGTTCAACAATGGCGACGTTGTTGAAATTGTTGCTAAAAAAAAATCCTTAGAAATAAGAGCACATATATTTTTCCAAACTAAAGGTTGTAGTAAGACCATATAGAGGCCATGCCTATATGGAGCAAGTTTTGGGGCTCTAGAGTAAACAATGGCGACGCTATTGAAATTGTTGCAAACAAGAAATCCTTAAAAATAAGAGGAGATATCTTTTTAAAAACTAATGGTTGTAGTAAGACCATATAGTGGCCATGCCTATATGGAACAAGTTCTGGAGCTCTAGAGTCAATAATGGCGACGCTATTCGTTTTCCGTTTTACGTTTTCCGTTTTGCACTTTTAAGCTTGCGGCTGAAAGCCGACAGCTCATAGAAGCCAATGCAATTCACCGTTCTCTAAAGACGACGGCTCGTTTGGATGAAATCAAGGTTGTAGCTGGTTCTCTAGGTTACTACATTTAGCTAGAGGTGTCATTTGTGTCGCAACGCTGTTTCACTGATGATCTTTTTAACCGCAAACTCAGAATCTGCCAAAATTCTTTCCATCTTTACGCAAGCAGTTAGGTGAGTGTTGCATGCAGCGCTCAACTATTGTTCTTCATAAGTTTCTTTCTCTCTTTTTTTTCTTTCTTTCTTTCTTTCTTTCTTTCTTTCTTTCTTTCTTTCTTTCTTTCTTTCTTTCTTTCTTTCTTTCTTTCTTATTTTCTACAAACTTTGGGACCTACCTCCTTCCTAAAATTTTCACCTACTGCATTCAAATTTTAAAATATTCAGAATAGCTTGGAATCGCGTGTTTTTCAGATATTCTACTTTTAAAATAGTATCTTTTTTAACATGGGAGTCAATATGAGGATGGCAGAGCCATCCTCTGGTAATCTCCATATGTACAGGACCTTGTATCAAGCCGGGATGTACCAAACAGCTTTAAAAAAGCACTTTTTGAGGGGCGGAGTGCGCCTAGGGAATAGGACAGTGGCGTGAAGGATAGCGGGACGGAGTGCGCCTGGCCGGTGTGTGATTGTGCATCTATAATGGGGGCGGTTGGTTTGACGCGTGCCGTTTGGCGCCAGTTTATTTGGCACTTGAGGGTTTGAGAAAAGAGGGGCATGTTATCCCCATTTGATGATACTTTTTTTGTACCATCTTTATAATGAGCGTTGTTGTATATTTTAATGCACCACACAACGTGGTGTGATACTATAGGTGTCCGGAGCCTAACACTCTCTTGGACGTGGACATTAAACACATCGCTGCTCAGACGGAGCTTCACCCTCCAAAGAAAACGGGGTGTTGATCAGATCAGAGCATCACATCAGAACATCACATCAGAACATCACATCAGAACATCAGATCAGAACATCAGATCAGAACATCAGATCAGAGCATCAGAGAAGATCATCAGATCAAAGCTTGTGTGCACACTTGTAGATCAGCCAGTAAAAGGTCTGTAGAAGGTGTGAGGGGATAGGACGGAGGGTCTGGGTGGTAGGTCGGGGGTTGAATAAGATGGTGTTATTGTCTGAGAGAGGGGACAATGTAGAGAGTATAGGGATGTTAGTTTGGTGGGACGAGGTAAATCAAGAGCGGTGGAGAAAATCTCTTCAAAAAGGTAGAACAGAGCTACAGTCTGGGAGGAACGGTCGTGTCGAAGGAAAACGTTTACTTGAGTCATGTTGCAGATTCTAGTCGTTCAGATGTGGTTTGGTGTTGGCAGTGAATCATCTTGATTATCCCTCTTGTTACAGATTCCTTGACAGAGCTCCCTCGGGGTCCGTGTTCATCGCTCTCTGCTTCATTGTGCGGAGCATCGACGCCATTGGCTTCGCTGCTGCCGCAACCTCTTCCATCGCATTGGCATCTAAAGTCTTTCCAAACAATGTAGCGACTGTCTTGGTAGGTCTGGCCTGCCCTGATGTCACTGGCATGTAGTTGAGGTGTGTGGGTCACTGAGAAAGCACATGATGCCTTGCTTTGCCTCACGCATATTTGCCATAAAAGTTAACAAACTGCTGGCCGTCTTGCTTACATTCTTCTACAGTAGCAACAATTCCAAAGTACAAGCCTTCTTTCCCTCGTATCGTCTCGACCAGGGTAGTTTGGAGATGTTCACCGGACTGGGTCTCATTCTGGGGCCACCTTTAGGAGGCTGGCTGTACCAGGCTTACGGATACGAGCTTCCCTTCCTCGTTCTGGGCTGTATCCTACTGCTGATGGTTCCATTCAACATCATCGTCATGCCCAGCTGCGGTAGGCGTTCATCGATTTCCGTACATAAAGATAAAGAGAGGACTTCCTGGGGTAATAATCATTTCGATACTTTATCATGCTTTTTTTGTCACACAGCTGCGGAGCCCTCGGAGAATTCCTTTTTGCAATTGCTGAAAGTCCCCAAAGTATTGCTCATCTGCTTCTTCATGTTCAGCTTAAGCTCAGGCCTGGGCTTCCTGGACACTACCTTGTCCCTGTACGCGATTGAGAAGGTAAAATATACAACCAAGTGTTACAATGTTCTAGAATGGTTTGTTATGTTTAAAAAAATAATGGAAATTACAGTCTCTCTGTGTCTTAGAACAAATACAAATCTCTGGGCGGGGGGTTAGGGGGGTCTGTGATTGTTTGTCACATTCTTATATCCCAAAGTAATAATCCCTCTCTCTATCTAGTTCGGTCTTAGCCCGGGTTATGTGGGCCTCCTCTTCCTGGGGGTCTCCTTACCTTACGGTCTGAGCTCGCCAGTTTTCGGTTTCTTTGCTGATAAATATCCTGTGAGTCTCAAGTGGGGTCATTGGGAGTGCAGATCTTCTGAATGAAGCAATGGCTACACTTGTCTCTTACCTCAATACCATTCTAACAGACTCCTATTGGTCATTATTTCAGACCTCAAGACGTTGGTTCTTGATTCTCGGTGGCCTTCTCTCAGGGCTCTGTTTCTGTTTTCTTGGTCCAGCGCCATTTCTCCACATTACCAGGTGTGCTGAGTGCATAATCAAATGATTGTGATTGGTCAAACTCTCCTGCCTGGGTAAGTGAGGTGACGTTTGCTCTCTCGTTCTGTGTTCCTCATGGTAGCCAGCTGTGGTTGCTGATCTTCATGCTGTGCGTGATCGGCTTTGGTTTGGGCCTTAGTCTCATGCCTAGCTTACCAGAGATCATTGCCGCGGCACAGTGAGTAACTTCAGGGTTACATCTGCCATATTCTCCTTGCCTCTGTAGAGTCTGAATATTATCCTAATGTAACATATTACTTATTTTTAATTTCCAACATTCTTCTTTGGGGACAGTGAACAGGGCTTTGAAGATGGACTTAGCACTCTGGGAATGGTGTCTGGACTGTTTGGGGCCTGTTGGTCCATGGGGTAAGTCCTAGGGAGTTTAGCCTAATGGTTGATTATCAGATAATCCGTCAGCCCCGCGGTACACATGCTGCATGAAAGCTTCCTCACGGTAAACACAATGAATTCATTTATTGATATACTGCCCGTTCAGTTAGCATGAATTTAGGTAAATATTAAATGATAACCACTTAAATAAACTATTGTTATCCATACTGGATCAACTGAAGATAACACAATGTGTTTCATGTTTTAAGTGCCCTTTGGTACTTTTCACCAACATTTATTCCTGCACTTCCTTCAGGGCATTTTTGTGCTCAAAATAAGCACTTTTTCTTCTTCTACAAAGGATGTTTTATGGACCCATGATGGGTGGCGTTCTCACTCAACATCTAACCTTTGAGTGGGCTGCAACTATCCAAGGAGGGCTTTCAGTTCTGGCTGTAAGTTGAATCATATTGTTCAGGGACTCTTGTTCGTTCTATCAAGCGACCTACCTCAAAATACATGCATGTTAGGGTGCTAAGCCTTTTAGGGTACAAAGCATGTTAGGGTACTTATGCCTTATCTTTTCCACAGGCCACACTACTTGGATTGTATTATCAATATGAACAGTTAAAGAAGCGCAGGTAATCTCACTCAAACGGATTCCTAAACCCTAGATTTCACATCCGCAACCCTAGTTTATTAGGTCCTAAACCCTAGTTTTATACATCCTAACTAGATCAAAATGTATTTGTTGCATTCTTGATTCATTATTTTTGATTTATATTTATTCACAGTCTGAAGGCCAAAAACTATGTGAAAGCCAGTCTCTGTTGGTGAAAGTAAATGTGCTTTTGTTTTGTTTCAAAGTATTGCAAAGGAAACTGGAAATAATTTTGTAGGAGAAGGAGGGAATCTTTTGGCCTAAGCAATCGGTCCTTACAAACAGCTAAAGAAGACGCTTCCTGAGGTATATGGTCCAGAGATGGCTATGATTGGCATAAATCTGTAAGCTGCATTAAATACTTTTTTATTTTTTATTTAGTTGGGAAGTGTGTTGCACAGGTAACTGGAAACGATTGTCCTGGGGAAACTGCGGAAGAAGCCACTGTGATTAGGTGTTAGATGACACTGTGATGTGGGGTTAGAAGCCTGGATACATAGACCAGATCTTATGATTCAAACCTACAGTGATTTCCACAACGTACTAGCCCACCAGAACCCCCTGCCCACTAAGCTTCAGAGAGTGGTGGTGGTTTACCAGACAGTTTGATCCTTCATGTATGAGCCGGGCTTAGCAAAATTATAAAAAAAATGACCCTTGTGATTGTATTCCAGTTCCAACCTACTTCTGTTTGTAAATTGGAAATTAAAACTCAAATGAAAGAAGTTTATGGTGCATTTGAAGTCCCTTGGCCTTCCTTTTAAGCATTTAAACCATAAGAACATTTTTGTCAGAAACATTTTATTCTGTATATGATTAGGAATATAGCCTTTTATTGAGGACTCGAGGAACAGCCATTAATAAGATGGTTCTAGGACTGAATAACCTTAAAGGGAAACTTCACCCATTTCCATTAAGCTTTGTATCGTTAGTAACCCACTCATATTTTTGAATGGTCGTGCATCATTCCCTTATTTTCTGGAGAGACTGGAGAGATCCGTATCGATCTCCAACACTTCCTGTTTAAGATGACGCAATATGACGATTTTTGCGTGGAAGTAAATAGGAAGTGTAAGAGGGGAGGATTCTCGTAAGACTACAAGCACTAGTCCCACCCCCCTATAGGGGGTGGGACCCACTGACGCTGCAGACCTTAGAGCAGTGCCAGTGGGTGGGACTTCACCGGCAGAAACTAACATCCACAGCCTCTGAAGCTAAGCTAACAGAGGCTGTTGATAAAACAGTACTATGACTAATTCACTGAGTTCTAGTAGGACAAATTCACTGAGTTCACCAACTAATACTTCACTAGAAATGTTGTGTGAAATGATTTTCAAGCAGTCTTGCGGTATCAGCTTGGTAGATGGAACAGCGAGGTGTCCGATAGGCGGAGATCTAGATCAGCGGGAGTGGCCAGCGAAGCTATGCATGGTGGTGCATGGTGGGAGTTGTTGTCTTCAATCCACAAGCGCCAAAAAGTCACTTTCTGCCTTTTCTCGGTCAAGACGGCACCAAATTAGAATTTTATTTTATTATTCGACTACCTATAGGACCCAATTTCAATACATATTCATGCCTCCACCGGTGAAATGCTCCTTTAATAATGCTTTGCATTAAATAAGCTCATGAAACAATTGATCAATCAATTGTCTTATTTCATACGGCAACATCAGTAGCAAATAGCTGATTGATGCTTTTGGTGCAGTGGAAACAAGGTTAAATAGTCGCTGGAATTAGCAGCTTCCACTCAAGCCAAAAAAGCTTTATGGGCCCCTAAATGCAACAGAGGGCAGTATTCCACAAGGAGACATCTTTGCTGTCATTGTCGAACCAGTCAATGCCAGTAATGGCTAACCTTTAGAATCAATAACAAATCCTTTGTCTCTTCTTCTGTAGTGATCACATTGGATTCATGGTCACAAATAATGGAGAAGATACCAGGACTTAAATAACATCCCAAAGAAAAAGGGGTTTTGTTTTGGATGTTTGTGGACATTGCAATTTTGATCAATACTAAATAAAGTCAATTTAAACCATCACTCCAGACATTAGAATATCTTTCTGCAACTTACTTAGGTTTATTTAAATGAGACAAAGACAAAGTCTTCCTCATCCTCAGAAAGGGAGGTAGGCATAAGGGACAGGAATAAAGAAAAGGGTGATAAGAATGAAAAAAAAAAAAGATGACTGAAAGATTGACTCCTCGATTGGAAGTAGAAAGTTTGAAAAAATAGGCTATTCTGGAAAAGGCCAATATGTCAGTTTTTGCTGATATCCTGTTTTCGACTTTTCCTCTTTCAGTTTTTTGTAAAAACAAATGTATTTTGTAACTTCCACAATCGTGAAAACAACAACTGAATGACGAGACTAATTGGGCAGATGAGGCCAGAGTGAGCGCCCTAATTGGACGCCTATACATGAGGGCTGCGGGCCTCCCATTGTGCGGTCCTCCCTCGTCACACTGTCCACTAGGTCCCATTGTGCGGTCCTCCCTGCTCACACTGTCCACCGGATCCACGCTGCAGGGCTACTGGACGTGTTCGTCTGCAGGGTTCGGGTTTAATCTTGCAGCTCTGGAATGTAATTTTCACCATTCATGATTTTAACACGTGAGCAGAAAATACAATCCAACATTCGATATGGCAGCCGATGAACTCACTGAACTCAAAGAGACAGGTTGGTGATTTACTAAGTCAAATAATATCAGGGAAATAAATACTTTAAGAATTCTATATGCCTACTTTCCCCGAAATGTATTGAGCCAAATACATACAAAATGAGTTAAAAGTATTGCGTTTGTTTAGTTATCCTACAGGATTGATTTAAAGCTATATGTTTTCATATGACAGAGAACATTACTGAAGATGAACCAACAAGGTCTTCGCCGGGGGGGATGTCTCGCACACAGGTCTTCACTTTAATATCCGTGGCTTCTGTCAACTTTGGCTCAATGATCTGCTATTCAATACTTGCACCATTCTTCCCCCACGAGGTGAGCTTTGGAGCTGCACTCACCAACACAGTTGAATCACAATCAACATTCATCATTGTTTGCATCTAATATGTTTCACCCATGTAAATACCTTGAAGCACTTAACACATTGTCCAACATGGCCTTCAAATATCAAAACAGACTTTGACTAAAATAACTATTGAAAAAATATTTGAGCTGGTAGGCCTAAGCCAAGCATCCCTTAGGTTCGGAGACCCACTAAATAATCATGGCTCTATCCAAACGCAGGCGTTACAGAAGGGTGCCAGCCAGACTGTGGTCGGTCTCATATTTGGCTGCTATGCGCTCAGCAACTTCATTGGTTCACTGATAATGGGAAGATATGTAAGTAAATTACACTGTTAATCCATTCACACTTGATGTTTATTCTCCTATGATTGTATTACCTATAATCATTTTTCCACCTGGTCCTCAGATTGTCCAGATTGGTGCAAAACTCATGCTTGTGTCAGGCCTGTTTGTGTCAGGAGGATGCACTATCATGTTTGGGTAAGTTACAGAAAATAGGAGCTTGAAGTAAGTTGGTTTTCAGGCATTCTTTAAAAATAATAGAAAAAATAACTATAAAATAAAACACACATTTTCTTTAATTTCGAGAGAAAACATTTGAAAATCAAACGATTAATAATCATTCATATTTATAACAATGCGCCTGTCTAATCAACAAAGCCTGGTTTTCCCCTAATAACTTCATTTTCTAGTCTCATTATGTGAGAGAGAATGGCTCAAGTGAGAACAAGTTCTGGTTATTAAGCAGCAGGTATGGTGTACTGTCACTACCAAGGCCTCCAGTTAGGCTGTGGACGTCTCTAGGGTCAGGGTTAGTCACTCACCCTAACCACGGCACTATCCTGACCCCCATTAGCTGTATAGTCAAATGTGACATCATAGACATTAAGAGCTATCAAGGTATGACATCTCCAGAGACTGGGAGTTGGTGTGCAGTGGAAGCCGCCCTTCATTCATGTACCTCAGAGGGCAGGTCCAGGGATCCGTGGACAAGTGAGCAGTGGGATGGAGGTGGGTGCAGAGACTAACCTTGAAGGCACAAAACCCCAAAGATTTGAACTTGATACGGCAATCTAGAGATGTGTTGGAGAGACGTTATCTGCAAATGTTCATCCACTTCTCTTTGAAAAAGGCAAAGCAGTCATCCACGGTCAGGGTTAGGGACAGGGTTATGGGACAGGAGGAGGTTGAGGTTCGAGCAACATCCTCTAAAATGACTCTTCCCTCTCTTGGAATGAACAGATTCCTTGACAGAGCTCCCTCAGGGTCCGTGTTCATCTCCCTCTGCTTCATTGTGAGGAGTGTCGACGCTATGGGCTTCGCTGCGGCCTTCACCTCTTCTACTGCATTGGCATCTAAAGTCTTCCCACACAATGTAGCGACCATTTTGGTAGGTCTGGCCTGCCGTGATGGCACTGGTATGTGGTGGAGGTATGTGGTTGGTCATGGCGAAAACTAATCATTCTTGTCACTTTTTTTTTTTTTTTTTTTTTTTCAGGGTAGTCTGCAGATATTCACCGGACTGGGTCTCATTCTGGGGCCTCCTTTAGGAGGCTGGCTGTACCAGGCCGCTGGATACGAACTTCCTTTCCTTGTTCTGGGCTGTATCCTACTGCTGATGGTGCCATTTAACATGATCGTCATGCCCAGCTGCGGTAAGGGTTCAGCGATTCCAGTGCGAGATATGACATATCCAATAAGTTCCTTTTTAAGTACATTAAGATTGATAGGAGTCTTCCTGTCGTTCTGGCTGCACTATGACTCTGTAATCAGCCAGCTACAATTATAATTAAATCATATTATAACTGATCCTTAATACATCTACGCTGTGCTTGTTTTGTGTGGAACAGACGCAGACCCTTCTGAGGATTCCTTCATCAAATTACTGAGACTCCCAAAAGTATTGCTGCTATGCTTCTTCATCTTCACCTTTAGCTCAGGGCTGGGATTCCTGGACACAACCTTATCCTTATTCGCGATGGACAAGGTAACTGATCATTTTTTGCAATGATTTGATGCTGAGGATACGTTTATAAAATAGTAGTGGCCCCGGCGCTTTCTATGCTCTAGAACATCGAAAAAATTCTACATTTGTATCTGAAACTTAAAAATGCCAATAATGTGCAATGTTTTATGAAGGCCCGCTCTCTCTCTTGTGTCCAGTTCCATCTCAGCCCCAGCCACGTGGGCCTCATCTTCCTGGCCTTCTCCTTACCTTACTGTCTGAGCTCGCCCCTTCTCGGTTTCTTTGCTGATAAATATCCTGTGAGTCTCAAGTACGCCTCATGATTTCACAAAACATCTACTCTTCAGTCCCACAACTCTTGGACTGGAGAACGTTGCACACAAAGTGATGTAGGATTAGGCTCTGAGAGTTGATAACGACTACTAGACCAGGACAACTGATGTTCTGAATGGTCAGGCCTTGCCTGGACCTCCCCTTAACCCCTCTACCCGCTGCTGTCTGTCGTTTCAGGATGTGAGGGGCTGGTTCTTGGTGTCTGGCGGTCTTCTCATGGCACTTGGCTTCTGTTTTCTTGGTCCTGCTCCATTCTTTCACCTGCCCAGGTGTGCTGGATGTGATGTATAACTATTAACATTGGACAAACTCTTGTTCCTGAGTGAGAGGAGTGATGTTTCCTGTGTTGTTCTGGGTTCCTCCTGGTAGCCAGCTGTGGCTGACCATCTTCATGCTGTCTGTGAACGGCTTCGGGACCGGTATTGGTATCACGCCTATTTTACCAGAAGTCATCACCTCTGCATAGTGAGTCACTCTGCCGTATTCAGTGTTTGAAGTGAGTGTTAGAATAATAAATATATTATTGATTCACTTTTTCTTTTCTTTTTTCTTGGGTGATAGTGAGCAGGGTTTCGTAAATGGACTTGGCACTCTGGGAATGGTGTCTGGACTGTTTGGGGCCTGTTGGTCCATGGGGTAAGTGAGCCTAATCTATGGGTTTTACATAAAATACTGTGTCAGTCACACACTGCTCACGGTAAATACATTAAATGAACTGAGCACCATACCTGCTCTATATATGTCCAGTTTACATGAATCAAGATAAATACTTCAATACTTTCAATTATAACATTAGTGTTGTTGATTCCACACTGGAATGGCTGAGGAAAAAACCTTGGGTCATGTTTCAACTGAACTTATCCGCTAGTCGAGAGTTACTCTTTTCTATTGAAATTGTATGTAAAAAACCCCTACTTTTTTAAAATGGTGGTTCATGTCGAGTTGAATTGAACCTGCTTCTGCAAATAAGACTGTGTTGTTCTTCTTCTGTTTTAAGGATGTTGTATGGACCAATGATGGGGGGCCTCCTCACACAGCATCTAACGTTTGAGTGGGCAGCATTTATCCAAGGAGGGCTCTCAGGTCTGGCTGTAAGTTGTATTATATCGTTGAGGGACTTGTTCTCCCCTTCTTCCTACCTCAGAACACATGTTAGGGAACATAGCATGTACTTAGTATGTTAGTCTTCTTAGTACGCTAGAGTACCTAGCATGTAGGATACTACTTAGCATGACAGGTTTGATGGCGTTTAGGGTACTATGCATGTTAGGGGACTTAGCATGAAGGGTACATATAGCTACCTGATGCTAAGACAACTAGGATAGCATTTTAAAATGAAGGATAATACCGTCCCAGCCAGGTGATATAAACAAATACTGAACATGTGACACTGTTCCCTTCTTCCTGTGTGGTTTCAAACAGAAAATGGCATGGAACACAGGCATGAGTTCACATAGTTCACAAGATATATAAATAAATAAATATATGCCTTATCTTTTCCACAGGCCACCCTTCTTGGTTTCTATTATCTCACTGAAAGACTGAAGAAGCCCAGGTAATCTCACTCATGTTTGTACCTCACCTAGATGTCCTGACTGTAGATGGATTTATTCATTGTGTGAATGCTCACCTGGTCAGGTCAAATTTCAATTTAAATCATGATTACACTTATTAAACAATCGTTTGATTAGTTAATCTTACATAACCTGAATATCTACCTTATTTTATGCAGTAGGCATTATATGCAGCCTGTATTGAAGAGTTCTTACCCTTTAGACAACTGAGTTTGGGGATGTTGTATAATAACACTTGACTTGTTTTAAAGTGATGCACAGGAGAATGGAACAACGACACCAGGGGAAGAAACCACTCTGTTGGCCTGACGGGCAGCTTCTGCTTACATCAGTAACATTAACAGTTGTTAATATAAATGTTGTTATTATTATGTTGTTACTTTTCATGATTTGAGAATATAACTGAAATGCTTTATAAAGGGATTGCAGCAAATATAAATAGGGGTAATGTAGACCTATGTCATTGTATTTAATTTAATCATTTATGTTTATTTTTTAATATTGATAATACAGTATTTTTTTAACACTTATTCTGTCATTAAGATGTGAAATATAATAAATATATGCAACGGTCTCGTTGAATTAATAATTGCATTGCAAACATTCATTGTGACTTAATTCCTGAAGAATGAATTGTAATTTGTAGAACGGTGGTGACGGTTTGTTTGTTGAGCAGACACTTATCTGGCCTGTCTGGAAAGCAGACCTCATATTGTCAAAAATTCCTGAGGGGAACGAAGACCTATTGAGCAGTAGCCATACCTCAGTCATGAATGAGCTGTTTGTCTTTGGACCACATGATTTGAGTCCACAGGGAACGTACGATGATTGGAAATAGTTAAACGATCATTCAACCATAGATAGAATGAGAACATGTACAATGAATGCAAACGCAATATATATCAGAACACATGACAGACAAATTAAGACATTCAAGAAGGGAAAATGGTGAAAACTCAGGCCGAGTCCTCACGTGCAACTGTTTACTGACTGAGCCTAGAGCTTGAGGCCTAGACACTGTTGCCGAGCAACCAAACAAACAGGGAATCACACCAAACCACTTAATGAGAGAGAGTACAACTACCCAAAACATTCAACCAAATATATGATTTCATACCACAACACACTAAAGGTGCTATGAGGCCTGCTATGAACTAATTCAATAGGAATCATTCTTGCTACTGCTAGTTGTTTGCCCCGTTAAGTGTCAACTGTGTGAATGATATTTTCAAACAAGTAATCTCCCATTAGATTGACAACTAGGTGGCCTTTTCTGGATTTTTGCCACATTTAACATTTTGGCGTTTGGATTTTAGTTTGGGTAATTATTAGGCTGTCAGAAGGGAAGACAATAACCAACATTTCAAATCTTTTATTTAAAACTCTTTGGTTTAAGATTAGGCTGAAGGTAAACGGAAGAGAAGTACATTGGAATGCAAATATTTTTGCTTTGTTGGAAACAAATATACTCTCAACTAGAAATCTTTATACGCGACAGACACACTATCGATACATGTTAGAAAATGTCAAGACCAAGCTCAGAATTCAACCTTAAAAATGTAATAAAAACTGACGAATCCATTTGCTTGCAATGATAAACATATATAAAGATGCACATTTCACAATCACCTGGATTGTTTGATGCTAAACGGTAAGACAACACTTATTTACCTAAAAAATACAAAACAGTACTTCCAACAGCTTTTCCCCGGCTAGGCGTCCGACTCAAAGGCCCCGTTGGCCCGGCCCCGGGGCCTCTCCGGCAGCGGCCTGGCTCGCCGCCCAGAGGGCCCGGATGCTTCCGGATCTGACGACGCGGAGGGCGGGGGGGCGGCGTGCCGCTTCACTTTCTTCTTCCTCGGAGCTCTTCTGAAGAGAGAAAAGACGATGGTCAGGACTTCCACCTCAGGACTCTCAGTAACACAGGCCAGTGGTTAAATATAGCTGCTGCGAGCAGCAATGTGGGGGTCAGGCAGAATAGGACTCCATAAACAAATGTTGGTGGACAGACAGATAATCGGTTAGGTGGCTACATGATGACCATCTCAGTAATTTCACCTACAATGAAAGCTATTTGCAAATGGTTATCACAATGAAAATACATTGAAGTTGCTTTCTAAGGGCCGGAATAGACTTGCTGCTTACAACGCCCCCCTAGGCGTTAATGATGCCCAATTATTTGGGCATCATCAGAATAGGGTCATAAGACTATGAGGCAAGTTTGGTTTGGATACATGAAGGCCTTGCAGAGATATGAGCTCACTTTCTGTATGACGTCCCCCTGAGGTCAAAGGTCATAAATTGTTTGTGATTATTGGATGAATGGGTCAAAGTAATAAACATGAATGCATGTTTAACTTTGACCTGTTGGTGGCGCAAGAGCTAGCGACCATCAATTTGCTGTGAGGGACATTGGGACTGTCCTGAATCAGTGTGCCAAATATCACAACTTTTGACCATGGCGTTCTACGGGCTGCCATAGACTCCCATGACAGAATAATAATAATAATAATAGTAGGAAAACGTAGAATAACAATGGTTGTCTCACAGCTTCGCTGCTTGACCCCCAAATACTAGTTTAGATTCATCATCTCGTATACAAAACTAATCTAGCAACGTTCTATGACGTGTTTATATTTGATATTGTATACATCAAGGTAAAACTTCACACTACTGCATTAGCCCAAATTTGTTAGCATGTATTGCTAACATGTGCTTAGCCAACCCAGGAGCAGCAGAACTTACTTGGTGGTGGTCAGCTCTGGCTCCGTGTCCTGCTCAGAAAGAAAGCGGAGCTCTCCAGAAGAACTGATGGCAGCTGACACCTTGGGTGAGAGAGACAGACGGATGAATGGATGGGGAGAGAGAAGGGAAGAGAAAGAGAGAGAGAGAAATATATATTAGCCGTCCGCACCAAGAGATCGAAGGAGAGTTTACATCAAAAACACACACCAAAATAATGGTCCTGGCCATGTTAAGATTCCCATGTGGACATAAAAAGTACTGATAACTTAGCATTAGACTGATGGATCGGTAGAGATAAGCTACAGTTGTAAAGGAGACAACAGAGGATCTCTATACTAGCATCACATCTGGCCTGGCTTTAAGACCACAACGTCAGCACCCCGACCCGGCCCCCCTGACCTTGGTTGGCGTTGCCCTTTCACCCCCGGGGCCATCTGACCCAGTGGCAAGTGGCGTTTGAAGGGCGTCCATGTCTTCGTTGAACTCTCCTGCAGGTGGAGCATGGAAATGCAATCAGCCAGAATGGCAAATGGCCGCCCTAGGTAAACTGTCAGGCTATTGCTTTTGGGGATTTATGGTTCTGTGTCGTTGCTTTAGTTTGGGGGCTCTGCGCCAACATGGAGACAGACGTTATAAAAACAAACACTACCGGTCAAAAGTGTAGTGTCACTTAGAAAAGTCGTAGAAAAAAAAAATAAAAAATTCAATGAAGATAGCATTCAATTAATCAGAAATACTGTCTGTAGACATTGTTAATGTGGTAAATGACTAGGTGTACAGAGGCCCAATTCCAGCAACAATCACTCCTGGGCTAATGGTTGTTTAGCTAATCGTGTGAAAAGGCTAATTGAGGATTAATAAACCCTTTATGTTAGCACAGCTGAAAAGTGTTGAATAAAAGTGTGAGTTTTCATGGAAAAGATGAAATTGTCTGGGTGACCCCAAACTTTTGTTCGATAGTGTACATGTTATGTACGCACTCTCATCTGCAGCGTACGTCGCCGGGAAGTATCCCTGGTGCCCATTGGCCAGACATCCGAACCACCAGTTGTGGTTGTCTTTGTAGAGCACTTGGATGACGTCGCCCCTCTGGAGGGTCAGTTCGTCCGAGCGGTCGGCGGTGTAGTCGTACAGCGAGACCACCTGCGGGCGGGGACAGAAAGGAGAATTTAATACAGAGAATCTGTACAGAGAATGAAAGTAAAATTCAACAAAGCAAGACAAGGTCGTACAGTGGGGTGACCTGCTGCAGAGTCCCTCTCCAGTAGGGGTCCAGAAGAGACGGGGCGGCGCTGGGAAGAAAGAGGTTGGATTTAAGCCTTTCATCGAACATTTCTTCACAGAAAAGGAAACCCCTTTAGGCTTGGATTACAAATAATCCGTACAAATTGCAACCCTTGTGGGTGGGATTACAAATAAACCGGTCACATTGTAACGCCGGCTCAGTGTCGTTTAGCTTCTTAAATCCCCAGCAGCACTGCTTCTGCCGCAATGTTCAACTAACACACCTTTAAAGTTAGGGTTATTATTATCATCTACAATTCAAATATATCAAATCTCTATGCATTGAATCCATTATTGTTTAAAGGTGAAGTGTGTTCATCTAGTGGCATCTGGTGGAACGAACTTGGCAGTCAGTTCAATGGGTCGCAATCTGCAACCTCAACGCTAGATTCCACTAAATCCTATCATCCCAGGATATATACACCGTACCGTCTGTAGCGACCCAGCTCCTTTCAAGCGATGGCCCACTGGACTGAAGCCCCCTGAAAACGCAGCAAGAAAACAAACGAGACAGGGGTCAGACCGGCACCAATCTAACCAGAGGACCTGCTTCTTTTCATGCTGGCCACCTACGGATGTGGGTGGAGACAACGACAGGGCTCTGGTCTCTGTGAAGAGCCCACATGCCAACCGCTGCGCTTGAGTTCCCAATTAGTTTGTGGTGTAAGCTGATGTGTCGGCTCCGGTTAATGGAACTCTGGCATTGGCCAACTGGCATGCCATTCTTCCCCCACAGTGATTCAAGCCCCCGCTTCACACAGGCAGAGTGGAGGCATTAAAGTGAAGTTGTGCAGAGGCGGGAGTTGTATGCGATCATGAGGGAATGAAGGTGTGAGACACGAGGTTTTGGAGACCCACGGTGCTGGCAGCTGAGGGCCGCCTGGGGGATGAGTTGTTCTGCCAGGGCCCCGGAGAGGTGCAGCTTGGAGTGGGGAGACAGCAGCGACGGAGGCGGCAGCGAGGAGCCCAGGCCCGTCTGGAAGGGAGGGAGAGGAGAAGGGAAGAAAAGAGAGAGTGGTGAAGCCTGACCTTATCACTAGACAATGGCTTCGAGATGCCATTGCAACAAAATGTCAAAAACAAATAATTCTGATACTCTACAGTGTCGGAATGAAACTATAATGTACAGCGTGGTTTGTTTTATCATATAGGAGTGTGAATCGGGAATGGCAGCTGCTTATGTCCATATTATGAAAAGCAGCGCAAGTTATACCACCAACTATGAGACCCATATCATCTCCTGTCCGTCCATCACTTGGTTAGAGGACAGCTGTACTCACAGCAGCAGAAGCAAAATCCAGCGTCCGACTCCTCCCTGCATAGTCCAAGGAAACTCGGTCTGCAGCCAGGAGAGGACAGAAGGCTACGTCTTAATGCCAAGGCAGGGCTGCGCCTGTCGTATGAAACATGATGCCATTGCTACGCTAAGCACCAGAGCTGAACCCAGTACGCCACACTGGAGGGTCCGTGCTCACTGTGCTGCAGCGAGACGCCTTCCTCCCGGGATGTCCACTCCCAATGTGGTCCCATGAAGACGTTCTCGGACCCAGAGCTCGGGCCATAGAGCCACGTCGGAGCCCGTACCCATACGGGCTCCGACGTGGCTCTGGCATAACACAAGAAAACATCCCAAAGGCAGCGTAAGACACCAACACGCACCTTGATCAGACAGGTACCCAGGAGTGGAGGCGCTCCGATGCGGGTCCTGAAAAAGGAGTCAGTTCATGTAAGACCTGCATCATGATCCACCAGCAGCAACGGCCTTCACCGACTCCTGGACGGCCAAGAAAGTGAAGACCCTGGATGAAGCAGTGCGTTTACCAGGACAGAGTCCAGCTTGTCTTTGACACGCTGCATCTTCAGCGACAGCCTGGCCGTCTGTGCGAAGCGGTCGGTAGGCGAGGAGGCCGTCCGGTCCAGCAGGGCGGCCATGGGCTCGGCGGTCCTGGTGCTGGTGTCCGTGGGGGCGGCCCGGCTGCCCTCTCTCATGGTCTGGGCCTCCAGCTGGGACACTGTCCGCACAGGGTGTACACTCGCTCAACCCAACACATCTCTGTCACGCAATCTCAATCCACCCACTCATACCCAGATCCGTACACCGACGGCGGCGTCAACAATGCGAGGTGAATCGAGAGTTAGCATTCGCTGTCTCGCTCAGACACACCTCGAAAACGACCCAGGGAATCGAACCAGCGACCGAAAGAAGAGCGACTCTATTTCAAGAATACAGTTACTTCTTCAAAGTATCACAGAGAGATTATCTCACGGCGGCGATGTGAGAAGCAGCCGAGTGGCCCGCTGTCACCGGGGGTCGGTTTCGGTCGTACCTTTGCGGTCGTACAGGTAGACCAGGATGGGCTGGCTCGGACCGAAGGCGCAGAAGGCCACCATGTTCTCGTGGGGGTGGAACGCCACGCCGCGCAGGGCGGTCGGGTAGCACAGCTCCGAGTACACCGCCACCTGGTCGCCTAGGAAACCACGTCAACACAAGGAGAGGAAGAAGTAGGAGGAGGAGGAGGACTACTTCAACCACAACAACAGGAAGAGGAAGAACAACGCCAAATCTCACCCGTTTCAGCGTTCCAGACGTAGGCCATGCCGTCCTCGCTGCCGGAGAAGAGGAAGCTCCCACAGGGGGAGAAGGTGCTGTAGATCCTCTCTCTGTAGTTGGTGGCTCCCGTGTATCTCTTCATGGCCAGGCTGGGGGACAGACGCTGAACCTATTCATATCTCCTCCTCACTTTCTGACCTATTGTCCCATCTAGAGTGATATAGTCTAAAAGGTCGGATACTGTATCTGGCAATTAGACTTATTTTTGGGGATTTATTGATAGTACACAAATGCAATTACATTTACAGTATTATCCTTGATAGAACATGAGGACACTAGAACAGAAGCTCCGCCGGTGCGACCCGCTAATACATCAGTTCAGAGTCCATGCCCTCTCTTTCACTGGTATGCAACATCACTACTTGTGAGGGTACTGCGACCCGACAGAAGAGGCTTACATCCTGAGGTCCATGACCCTCAGCACGCTATCCTTGGCATGGATGAGCAGCCGGCGGCCGTTGGGATGCACCTCCAGCAGGTTGATGGGCGTCCCCCCGAGGTCCCTCTCCTCGATCCTCTGCCAAAGCAGCATCAGCTCATCAATGAAACAGACGTGGCTCGGTGTCAAGGTAGTGTCTCCCCCGGTAACGCTCAGTGTTTTGTTTCTACCTTCTCTATGCTCCAGTCCTCACAGGGCTTCCCCCCAGCTCCGTCTGCCACCGGCGTCCTCCACACGATGATCACCCCGCTGTTATCCGCAGAGAACAGCCTTGTTCCTGGGAGGAGAGGCACATCAACCAGGAGAGAGAAATAAGCCAACAGTATTAATTATTATTATTAATAATAATTAGAATTATTATCATATGAAACAAAAATACATATCAATATTTTTCTCTCAAATAAATCCCAATGTTGTTATCAGGGTTAGGGTTAATAATTAAGATTATTATAATGACCCACGTCACATGGCAACTTGTGTTGGGCGTACCTTCGCAGTCGAAGCACACGGCGTTGATGAAGCTGCCGTGCCCCTCCAGCTCCTGCAGCAGCTGGCCGTTGACGTCGTGGCCGTCCACACGCCACGCCCTCAGCAGGCCGTCATAACCCCCGGTCACCACCAGGTGGGGCGCGGCCGGGTGGTAGCGGGCGCTGTACACGAAGGATGGGTGGGGCAGCACCTTCTGGGCGATCCCTAGGAGCCGGTCCACGTTCCACTCCCTTATATTAAGATTCAAAGATTCAAGATTCAAAAAGCTTTATTGTCTAGTATGTTGCCATACTAGAAAATTGTCTTTTGACTGAAGGCTTGGAGAGGTGTGTGTGTGTGTGTGTGTGTGTGTGTGTGTGTGTGTGTGTGTGTTATTTGTGTGAGCATTGTGTTATTCTCCTTGCATTCCCACATTGAACAAAAGTGCAAACATAAATAAGAAACTGCGTAAATGATATTAGTAAATTAAATATGAAGGAATAAATAAACTAAACATAGAACAATAAAAACAAAAAAAACGAAATCTTCTGTCATTTAAATAAATGACAAAGAAATGTGATATTCATGTTACAATATTCATAAAGATAGATCATCTTAAGAGTTGAGAAAAGAGCACAGGCGCCCCCTGGTGGCGAGGTGTACATGGAGCAGCAGGGTGGTGCGTTCACCTCACGGTGCCGTCGGAGGAGGCGGACAGGAGGCTGCGGTCGTCTCTGGACCAGCAGAGGTCGTACACAACGCTCAGGTGGCCGCTGAACACCGCCAGCACGGTGCCAGAGGGAATCTCATACACTGAGGACAGCACACATGCCTTTAGTTAACAGTCTCATCAGGTATTTACTATTGCTATTAGGTCGATGGATAGTTTTGTAGTATGTATACGTATTGTATGTAGTGTCAGTCATGTTTGACAGTCAATATTTGACAGTTGAGGAAGATTGGTTCACATTATTTGTTTACATTACTACGTGTACGTAAATACACCTTTCTACATCCTGAGATATTCATATTTTACAGATTGTTATACGTGTAAACAACAACATTATCCTTTTTAAACAGTGCTGGTGATACTGTACAACCCACATTTCCCATTGTTAGTAACACACAACAAAGGGTGATCCCCAGAACCTTTAGAAAACAGTATCAAGTGACTGACGGACTGACTGACTGACTGACTGACTGACTGACTGACTGCAGCGGTGAATAATGTTGTGATTGGTGCGTAACGCGATAGGAGCAGGGGAGGTGGCTCACCGATGACAGGGAAGGCGTCTCTGTCAGCGCAGGCCGCAGCCAGCACCGTCCCGCCGTGGGAGAAGCGCACGGTGAAGCAGCCCATGTGCCCGCCCCGGAACGACAGCACGGGCTTGTTGGGGATCCGACACAGCTGGGACAGAATATCACAAACCTCAGACTCACTTTAATCATGAATAGCATTATGCAACCACATTAGGGTTTAGAGAGAGAATACCCATCCCACACTTGAACTGCTCTGTTTAGAAAGAAGGCTTTCTATGCATGGTTCATGGTAACAAGAGGAGGAGTTGAACAGGCTCCTTCTATAGGACTAGAACCCTGGATTTAGGGGAGTTTTCCTTTGCACGTTAAGAGGGCTTAAGTTTAGGGAAGATGCTAGGGTGGGGTGTTCTCAAATAAAGGCATTAACCACATTTGACAACACCCCACCCTAACCCTATGCCCTTTGAGGAGAACTTGGACTAGGTCCAGGGTACTATGGACCGTAGCCCCCACCTGGCCTGGCATCCTGCTCCACCTGAACACGGAGGCCTGGCTCTGCTCGGCGGGCTGGGGCAGGCTCCTCCTGGTCACCTCACTCTGGAGCTCGCTGTAGGAGGTGCTGCCTCGCTCCTCCTGCAGGGCCATCATGGAGCGCATGCTGGGGTCCACCTGCACACAACACCACCACCACCACCCCCCGAATGAGCACAACACAGTCAGCTCAGTCCACCTGCACGATGCAGCCACCACCACCAACACCCCCAAAATGAACACAGTCAGCTCACACATGGCTCTCCATTAATGTATCTCAGATAATGGGGTACCTCACGGTTAAAACAAAGCCTTCTACAGTAGCATGTGTTGTTAAATAAAACATTTATTGAGTTGTGATGTCTAGCATAGAAGGCAGGTTGCCAAGGATATTAAATGAATGAACAGAATAAGCAATCTGTAGAGAATGGTGGATCTTTTCTATCAGCTCATCAGGATGAGATACACAGGAATATCTAAATATACAGGAAGAGAGGCCACGAGAGAGAGTGACAAGAACATCCCTGCCATTGAATAGTTGGCCTGTATTGGTTTCAGAACAGCAAAATTCGCCGTAAGGTGAGAAGTTGGGTGGAGGTTGGGTGGTTGATGTCTGGTGGAAACAGCCTCGCCTGGCCCGAGTCAGACAGGTAATTAATCAATGCTCACTGCACATTGGGTAATCAATGCACACAGGTTCAACCAGCCATCCCCAAACATACTCAGGGTGATCTCCTACACGGCAGCACGGATCGCCGTCTGTATGCATCACTGTCCTCAGATTCTGCAGCTAAGAGGCCAGTCAGAGCCACCTGGGTCCACCTAGTGGCACCCAGTGACCTAGTCGGCGTGACGCATCGTCCATGGCTACAGTGGCATCAAAGACGAGGACGGGGCTTCGCAAGGTCAATGCTCAAATATGCTTAAAAATGTCCCCCTCTACCCCTCTAGTCTATCCCAGACTCTCTTCCCTCCTACTCACATGCTCTGGGAGTTTGAGGCCCTTGACGGTGACGTAGAGGGTGGAGGTGTATCTGTTGCGGGGATACCTCTTCCACCACTCCACCACCTCGATGGCTTTGGGCTGCGGTTTGGCCCTGGCCGGCGGGCAGAAGAGCTGGAGGCGGAGCTTACTGTCCACGTTCAGCACGCCATTGGTTCCCACCAGCTGGCGGGGAGACACAGGAGAGGGCATGAAGCATGAAACCTCCTCCTGTTGGGCAAATGCGTATGAAAAAAGTGAAAGGACTCAAGCCTGATGATGGTCACCTTAAGGAACGCCCAGGCCACCTTCCGGAACCCTCTCTCCTGCTTGCCTACATCGTGGGCTTTGGCTTCCTCCATGGTCATGAAGTCCAGCACCTGTCCGAAGCACACCACAAACAACCCCAAAACATTGGAAGAGACGCAGCGATCGAAGGCTTCGATCTGTTTGTTTCTTGCAAGGGTCAAAGGAAATACTAGCTTTAAAATATACAGCGTTAACAAACAACACACACTAATTGTTACAGCATGTGGTGTTTCGATAGCATGACAATATAAAACAATCCTTTTTCGCCCATCAACTGAAAAGATAACCCAGCCGAATGTTTGTGTTCTATTTAAAGCGTTCGGACCTCGAAGAAGAGTATGACCCGTGGCGCGTCGCCGCGGTCCTGCAGGAAGTGTCCCAAGCGCTCGTTGAAGATGATCTGCTCCTCCCACTCCGGGATGGTGGACTTGTTCTTCTTGAAGTGGAACGGCTGGGTCATGATGGGCAGAACATGCTCCACGCACTCCTGCTCGTAGAACGACGACACCGGTCGATTGCTGCACATGTACACAAATAATAATAATAAGTAGAGTCAATATACAGCTGGAATCAACTCTTTTTTATAAAAAAATGGTTAAAGAGATAGCACAACTACAAAAAAATATATGTCAATCACAACCCAACACATCACATCAACACAATCGATTTTAACAGAGGAACAGACTACCATAAAATAAACCCCACACCTCAACTCAACCCTGAACATCCTGAGCGTCATGAGACTGCGGACATTTGGGGATCCGACCCTACCCAGGTGGGAGTCTCCCTAGCCACCACACTATCCTCCATCCATCCTCCATGTATCCTAATATGGTCAACAGGAAGGGGGCGTCACCTGTCCTCCTTCCTCACGTACTGCCCCGTCAGCTCGTCCACCACGTGGACCTTCACCATGGGGTGGGAGAGGCGCAGGTCTGTCTTCAGCCGGTCCGTCCGGTGGACGTACACGCCCAGCACAAGGCTGTCATCCAGGGCCGGTCGCTGCGGCAACTCCGCCTCCGCCTCCCCGGCCTCCACCACCACTGGGTGGACACATTCAAATACATACAGTAGCTGAGCCTCTCGCTCCAGCTCTCAGGAGAGGCGACACTGGTTGTTAGCTTGTGGTTGGTTTTGGGTTATAAATGACATTTGGTTAAATGTTAAACCTCTATCCACACTCCTTGTCCTTCCAACCACACACACACACACACCACTGATACTGCAGTCTCCCATGTCTCATGCTATCATTGGTATTTGTTGATCTTCAATAAAGAGTTATCTGATGTGTGATGTAACTTCTAGTGTGACTTTTAGTAAAGGCCTATCCAGGGACAGGGGTTGCTAATAGTCTTGACTAGAAACCTGTATGCACGGTATCTATTTTATATTTTATATGAAACAATGTACAATGTATTTGCCATTCTCAATAAACTTCTAAACAAGGTACCACACACCTTACCTTGCTTTTTCTTCCTCCTCCTCTTCCCTCTAGCGTCCAATGTGTTATGCGTGTCACTGGCCCCCTGCTCTGCCTCTCCATCGAGGTCCCTGTCGGCGGGAAACACACCGTTAGATCGCGGTGAGTCACTCTGGGGACCCAGCGGGTCCGACCCGTATCCAGAGCATTTAAACAGACCCCAGGTCCGACTCGGGGCCAGCCGATTTCAGCTTCTTCTTCTTCCTCTTCCCGACGTCGTTGTTGAGTGCGACGGCGTTGGGGGCGAAGGTCCCCTCGGCCTCCTCCTCCCGGCTGATCCGCTGCCGGTACCGTTGCAGGAGCTCATCCTCGGGGTCCGCCTGCGGGCGTGCTGCCTCCACGCCCCCCCCGGCCCCTCGGTCCCTCCTTCCCTTCCTGCTGGGCCTCCTGCCCTCCTCCCGTCCCTCGAGGCGGCCTAGCTCCGGGTCCTCTGCACCGGCTGAGCCGTCCTCCGGTTGGTCGCAGCCCGGCGGGACGTCCTGAGAGGAGGTAAGACGGTACTTCACTCCATCAAGACGGGACATTAGCGTGTCAAAGTAGACAGTACAGGACCAAAGTAGAAACTATAAATACATTAAAGTACAATTTTTAAAAGTATGGTAAAAAACGAAATAAATACACTAACTTAACTGGACTATAGAACTACTGACAAACAAAGTGAAGGGGAAATAAGGAAGTAAGAGGCGGAGCTATGAGGCGGAGCTGCCACTCTCGTGGGCGGCTCACCGGAGACGGAGGCAGCTCCCGTTTGCTCTTCCTCTTGCCCTTGGAGGGCTGGGGAGGCTCCTCTTCGTCATGGTGGACGTTGAGGACCTTCTCGACGGCCTCCCTCTCTCGCCGCCGGTTCTTGGTGAAGCGAGGGCTGCCCTGTTCAGGGCGGTACGTGTTCTGGAGGACCGTCTCGTCGTCCTCCGTGTCCTTCTCCAGGTTCTTCTTCAGAGTCTGGAGCTGGGAGAGAGGGGTGACATGGGGATGGCTGAGGACCTGTGGAGAGCTGCCTTATTGTTGCTATGGCCAACGCGCTCACATTCAGCATCGATTACTGAATGAGGTGTCGGGCTTTATTTTATCAGGGAATAATAGAACAGAACAACAGATGTTCAGAAAACGTTCAGAATCAAAACACATCAAAATTCAGCCACTTTAATTTGTATAATTTATTAATTGTATGTGTATTATAACGTACATGGCGGTGATACAGATGTTGATGACTAATATTTAATTTATTTCTAATATGAAGACAGTTCTAAATAGTTCATGATCGTTCAGCTTTAACAACCTACCACGATGCTCTCACTCTGGGGCTCGGAGCTCTTCTTCTTCACCTTCTTCTTCCCTGGCTGCGGGTCGGTGTACTTCTTGAGGACCTCATTGAACCGGTCCCTGGTCTTTGCCCGGGCTTCACTCTCACCTGTGGAAACACCCCATAGAGTTGGCAGTCTATTAATATATGTGGTAACCAGTTGTAACCAGTATTTGTGTCTGTGTACATTTTTAAGAGAATCAGCAGGCAACTACTCACTTGCTGGCATCCTCGCCTCTCATTATGCGTGGAGGGATTCAAAGAAGGTTGTTCACAGAGTCTGAAAGGGGAAACACAGCTGGTTACAGATACACACAACTGATCTCTGCCTCGCTGCCTCTTCACAGACCTCTGGATGAGGTGAGGTCTGTGTGAGGGGAGGAGGAGGTGAAGAGGTCTGTGTGAGGGGAGGAGGAGGTGAAGAGGTCTGTGTGAGGGGAGGTGGAGGTGAAGAGGTCTGTGTGAGGGGAGGTGAGGAGGAGGTCTGTGTGAGATGAGGAGGAGGTGAGGTCTGTGTGACCGCTGATAACCAATACGTTGTCATAATAAGGAGACAAACTCGTCGTATATGCAGCTTGTGCTGAGCTAGTAAGCACATAACACCTAAACATCACCTTAGCACAAGCTAACTGGTACCATAGTCAGTTAACTGGTACCAGTAGCCAGCTAGCTGGTCCCAGTGGTCAGTAAGCTGGTCCCAGTAGTCAGCTAACTGGTACCAGTAGTCGGCTAGCTGGTACCACTAGTCGACAGCTAACTAGTATCAGTAGTCAGCTAACTAGTACCAGTATTTAGATAAATAGTACCAGTAGTCAGTTAGCTGGCTAACGGTAGCTCATCGTAGCAGTAATTGTTTGATTATTACCTCAACAAACAGCCGTTGTATGGTCGGTCTTAATGGTTTCCAGGAGTTGTTTCGGGCCCAACAGGCAGACAGAAGCCGGGGTGTGTAGCAGTAAGCTGCAGTGATTGGGACAACAGACACAGTTTATCTCCACGACGCTCTGCTGGTTACCAGGTCAACGGTGGGACGGGGGCGGGGCCACCGTGCCTTCGTCCTCACAGTGTTGCCAGATTGGGCCCGATTACCCACTCAATCTGGCAACGTCGTCTGCAGCGCGCTTCAGCCAGTGTTTCCAGATTGGACTGGAAATTGCGCCCAATCTGGCAACACAGCCTCCTAACGCAAATAGAACCGACCAATAATATTTCAGGAAGGCTTAACTCCTCCCAACAACGAAGACCACAACAACACAGCAACGTGATATAAAATATGTTGTTAATCCTAATGGAATGGTTATTGTGAAAAAAATAAATCTTAATATATACGTTATTCATTTCTGGAATTAAAGATCATAAACTTATCGCCGGCGAGTTAATTTCACAACTACGAGAAAAACAAAATGAATGCAGGCGTACACACCGCGGTCACGTGACCTCCATTCCTACCAGGTGAGTCTTTTGTCAAATTTGGTTTGTAAAGCAGTATGCCTAGTCTAGCTAGCCGCCAATCATTATCCAGACATGTGCACGGTGCTTTGTGAGAAGTGTGCGTTATTATTTTGCAAATTTAAGCTTCGTTTTAGAAATATCTGCAAAGAAATCGCGCATGAGATTGCAGAGTTTTTCTCACAGCTGGCTGAATGCAACTGTCTGAGCCGTACACCTCCGAGGAGGAGACAGAGGAGCGCCTCCGACCACCTGCTCCTACCGCTCCTGAAGACAGGTAACACTGATCAGTAGCCTATCAGTACCGGTGAACATTACGGAGCAAAGAAGTGAAGTGAGGTTAAATTATCTTTGTTTACGTTTGCATTTATACACTTTTATATACTTTGAAGTTCTGCTACTGGGCAACTTTATAATTTATAATTGATATTGTTATACCGTTTGTTTGCCCTGTTTGTTCTGTTTGTCCTTAATTGAGCTAGCATCTATTTTTGTATTCATTAGTACTTTGTATTGTTATTGTATTCTATCTTATCCTGTGTCTTCCACTGCTGTTGGGCTGTTGTAACAAAGGAATTTCCCCTCCGGGGTATTAATACACTTTTAGCCATCCATCCATCCATCCATCCATCCATCCATCCATCCATCCATCCATCCATCCATCCATCCATATAGGCCATACACATTATAAAAATAAATAATCATATGTTGGAATAGGCCAATAGAAGGGATATAGAAGAGCTCTTGTATTATTGCATTGTTTGGTGTTGCAGTGGTCGGGGTCACCTATTGCTTATCTGTTCATGGGGAGTTTCTCCACATTTGAAACCTGATTCGTCCTACTTTTGATATTGTTTTGTTGTCTAAGGTGACCATGCCCTTGTGCTTAATGAAGAATGCTTCGAGGCATTGAACGATCTGGCAGCATCGGTTTACGCCGATCTTCAAGAAGCAGCAGCTCTGTATTATCTGTACTTGAGCCATTGTCGTGAGTATGAAATACGAAGACCACATTAAAGTACGATGCATTGCTTTAATGGTGGCCTACACCTGTCATGACATCTCTTGGACCAGGACACAGGTCCATGTATTTAAATATGAGGTAGTATGACTGACTTTGTTCCCAGTTGTATGCTCTCTGACACTTCTAACCGCTGTTATGCAAACACTAGCCACACAGGTTTTACATGACAGTTCCCAGGTGGTTAAACACGCCTCAAAACGCATTGTTCTAGAATCTAGAACAACCAGATAAAAAATAAAAAGGTGAAATGGTTTGCTTTGTGTTGATCATGGCTCCATTGATGCCTCACTTTTGGAAATGTCCAGCCATAAACTTCCTACAGGTGGAGGTACATGGCATTTCCTGTGTTTATTAGTCGTTAGATCCATAAGATTGCTGCATGCAGTCTCAAAGTATTCAGTAACAACTCTGTGGGTGAAAAAAAGGTATTACACAAAAGTAAATAATTTAAATAAATCAGTTGAGTTCAGTCTTACACAAATACATTGCAATTGTAATGAAGAAAAATATACACACATTGCAACGTGTGTGTGTGTGTGTGTGTGTGTGTGTGTGTGTGTGTGTGTGTGTGTGTGTGTGTGTGTGTGTGTGTGTGTGTGTGTGTGTGTGTGTGTGTGTGTGTGTGTGTGTGTGTGTGTGTGTGTTACAGTGGAGTCTCCCCTGCCAGCCTCCTTCATGGGGCCGTTGATGTCCTTGCTCTTCTCCCCTCATCCTGATGTCCAGAAGACCACCTGCCTCTCCTTGGTCAACCTGCTGGTAAAGAGGAACGGTGAGAAGGCCGTGTTAAAAAAAATGTACACACAAATAAAACCTTTGTATAAAAAAATCTTTTTCTTTACTTTCCTCCCTCTCCCACTCCCTCCAATTGATGTGGTGATTGGTGTGTGTGTGTGTGTGTGTGTGTGTGTGTGTGTGTGTGTGTGTGTGTGTGTGTGTGTGTGTGTGTGTGTGTGTGTGTGTGTGTGTGTGTGTGTGTGTGTGGTTCCAGTGTGCGAGGAGCTGGCGTTTGAGATGGGCGTGCTGCCTCCCCTGCTGGAGATAGTGCAGGCTGGGGACCCGGGGGCCCGCTGTCACGCCTGTGCGTGTGTCACCATGCTGGCCTCTTCAGGTCAGTGGGGCCGGGCCGCCAGAAGAGCTTCAACACGCCCTTCAGAGAGTGTTGCTGTCATGCTGCTGTCATGTTAAACAATTCACATCTCCAATGGTTGTGGGAATTGGTAGCCCGTTTTGATGCTTGCATAATACGACTGAAGAAATGAGCGTGCACGGTAGAAGTGTCAGTACATTGTCCCTGAACCCTTTGTAGAGGAGTGCCTCATGTGACTGAGGCAGACTGGGCGCCCCATGTGACAGTCAGACAGGGCCCTGTGATGTGTTTAGTCTATGCTAACTCTTTTTTTAATTCTTCTGTTTATTTGAACAGAATCAAACAGTGATGCTCTTGTGTCGGAGGGAGTGATACCCTTGCTGGTTCTAGCCAAGTCCTTTGATCCTCAAGTCCAGCAGAATGCAGCGTGGGTGCTGTTGAACCTCACACAGTCAGGTGGGGGGGCACGACGCATGCTGCTCAGGAACCCTGGCAGCCATTCTGACCTGCACACTTCTTTCATAAATCATAAATCGATTGATTCAAGCATCCTGCACCCTTACAGGTGCCCAGCCCAAATGGGCATTAAAAGACTCAAACATACACATGATACGGTGCAAAGGTCCAGTCCTAATTAGTCAGATCCATCAGAGTCAATGACATAATCACGCACGCATACAAAAAAAGGGATCAAATGAAGTGCCAAACACAAAGTGCACGTGTCGGTGTATGAACTGGCATCGCACGTGCGTCGCGTGTCCCCCCAGTGCGCTCCCGGAGGGTGCTGTGCCGGGCGGGGGCGGTGCCCGTGCTGGTGGTGCTGCTGCAGTGCGCCGACTCCAGGGTGCAGTTCTACGGCTGCTCCGCCCTGCTCCACCTGGCGGCGGACCCCGAGCACCACGCCCGCCTGCTGCACATCGGGGAGCGCTACCTGCTCAAGGCCCTGCTCACGCTCATGGCCTCGCCGGTCAGCAAGGTACATGGGCGACAACACACACACCCAGAGCCTCTTTGGATGACGCTCCATGCACTTTAAACAGTTGGTGGTGCATCATTTGAAGCCCTACCCTCAACGGTGTTCTGGTAATGCTGTTTCAAGATTTTGATTTAGTATTTAGTACAAAAAATCCATTATTTAGCCGATTTGTTTTATTCTAAACGACTTGTCACTTAATGAAATATCAATGGTGTATAAATCTTTGGTATTTCTGCAAATGGGTTTGGTATGGTCTATATCTTTCTACTTGCTCAGCATACAATGTTGTCATTTTCAGAATGCATGCCAAGCGTGTAAATGCCTTGAAATGCTCTGCAGAAATGGTAATTATAAATGCTGATAATTGTTATTAAGATGACTAATTCCAGAGCAGAGAGCTGTCACTCATCTCCTCCTACTGCTCCCAGTGGCGGTGCAGGACCAGCTGCTGGAGCTGGACTGCGTTCGGCCCCTGAAGACGCTGCTGTCCTCCCCCGTGCTGCAGTGTGTGCAGTCGGCCCTCACACTGCTGTCAGCCCTCGCCACACATCCAGCGTTCCACGTAATGTCATTTTTAACCTTCCCATTACCGATAAGGTTGATTTTGCTTTATAAAAAAGGTTGATTTAACCCATTAACCAGTCCAGGGAAACGGTTTTGGTTCTGATTGTGTGTCTCAGGAGGTTCTGGTGAGCGAGGGCGTGTGTGACCTGATGGGTCCGATGCTGCGGCGCCACGGATCCAGCTGTGACGTCATCATGCAGAGCTGCGCCAGCGTCCTCTCTCTGGGCGGCTCCTGCTTGGGCCGACAGGTGGATATCACTTCACTGGAGAGCTTTTGATTAAAGCATTTGATCACTAAATAGTAGTCGAATCCTGTTAGGAACCCCCTAAAAACGTTTATTTACCAGACTGGTTAGGTTTGGTTCGGATGAGTTGTTTGTGAAATGTTTGTGTCCCAGCTGAAAGTATTGAAGTGGTTTCTAATCTGTTCTCAGGCACTGATGGAAAGCGAGTGTTTGCCCGGCCTTCTCCAGGCCCTCGTCTCCCCGGGGACCCCTGTGAAAGCTCTGATTCGCCTCACTTCCTGCTTGCATCGCCTGATGTCCTTTGGTGAGACCTCTTGGACCCGCAGAGTAGCAGTTTAATTGAACCGCATACATTGTAGTTCAATAACCCACCACAACATTCTGGCTGGCTGGGCCTGGGAGTACATAAAGTTGAATGAGTTGCATTATATGTTATATAAAACTAGATTATTATCATGCATATTACTTAATATGTAGTTATTACATATTAAGTAATAACTAGAAGGCTAGCCTTCAAGTAATTACTTGATTGAATGATTCGATTTTCTTTCTTCCTTTCTTTCTACCTGCATGTTCAGAGGCACTTCAGTCGCACTTGTCAATAATGATGACATCGGAAGAAGTTTTAAGACTGGTAAAATCATCCGGACCCAACGGAAATCTTCAGCTGACATACAACTGTATCGCCATCCTCAGCACATTACAAATGAATGGTAATGTATTCACCTGTGCTCAAATGGAACACGGTCAAATCCACTTAAAATGTTATTTAATTTATGTTATTTAAATTTGTGGTACGTGCAATATGGCTGAATGTTTGGCTTTTCATTGAACTGTGACTTAAGGGCAAGTAATCGGATTACTGAGACCGCACTACCGCCTCTTGATGGGAATCATCGTTTCCTTGTTCAAGAACCAGGAGCTCAAATTTCAGCATCTTGGCATTACAGCGCTATGCAACCTCATTCAAGGTTTGTTAATTTGTTATTCATAAGTTTGTACTTGTGAAATAGTTTTGTTAGCGGGCAGGATAATGTAGTGGCTAGGGTGTTTACACTCTCGAGCGATAGATACTGGGTTCGATCCCCTGTGACCACAGTCTACCGGTGGGACTCCTAGCGAGACGCCCAGCCCCAGCTCCTCCTGAGTGACATCGTGTATCTGAATTCACAATCAGTCCCTTACGATAGAAGCTGAGGAGCTTGGTAACAAAATGGTGAGGCTAGGCAGCGCAGTGCGGCGAGGCTGACCTGTGCCGTCTGCAGATGCAGACTTCAGGGCGGTGCTGTCGGGCAGCGAGCTGGAGACGGAGGTGCTTCGGCTGAGCGAGCGGACGGAGGAGACCAGACAGCTGCTGAGCCTCACCGGGATCCCTCCCGCCTCCCCTCAGGAGCCCTGACCCGCACGTCGCACCCCCCCGGCGCGGCGCAGGAGTCCACACCTTTTTTTATTCACGGCCAATTTGTAGCGTTTCTTTTTTAAGTTAGTATATTTTTTAGCAATTTTTACATCTCGAAGTATACAGTCATTTGGCATGCATTTTGATGTGTCTCTACGATTTATATCGTTTTTTTAAGCCGTTTTTACATTTTTAAGTATACTGTCATTTTGCATACCTTTGTTATGTCTCCGTCATCTGCAAGGTTCCAATCAGCACAGAGACATGGGGCTTAAGGTCGAGTTTAATCTAATATGGCGTACATGTTCCAGTTTTACCATAGGTTATAAGGATCCACTTTACAGGTGTGATAACTAGTGGTGGCATATCAGGAAGATCACACACACTTGGAAAGGTTGCATTTGTGGTAACACTTTTAACGTAGCAATAAACCGACTTAAGCCCTACACCTAAAGCTTTGCATTGTAAAATGATTACCATTTTTAAATAAAATAACACTTTATGCACAATATTCTTTGGAAACTATACACAACACAGCTATGGCCTCACTAAATGAAGTAGCAGCTTTGGGGAAATAAGTATAAAGTATTATAGTATAAAGACAGTGCAAATATAATTTTAGACTAACCACATCCCGACCTTTTCAGGAGCTTTCTAAAAACTGCATTTTCTGAACACGCTGAAGCGAAGGCAGTTGTACTATATATAATATATATTGTATGTTGTGTACTATATATAATATATATTGTATGTTGTTGTGCTTGCGGAGAACAAACTATTCCACAATTGATATAATGGTGCTCTAGTTCCAAGCTAATATCGACAAGCTGTGTCACACCAATGATTGAATCTGCTGCATGACTTGTGGTACAGCTTAAATGGGGAGAATAGCACACAAATGGCAGATATTAAACTTTGGCTGTTTAGTCCCATGCTCTGTGAAAGTGCAGGACAGAGAGTGTAGTGGAGCAGGCACCACGTGGAGAACACAGCCCCTCTCCAGGCCTGCAGGGTGTCCTAGTGCTCAGATGACTTCTAGGATAGAGGGAGAGAAGGACAGAAGATGGAATGATTCCAAAGCTTGACAAATGCAAACCTCTTATGTAGTTCTGATCCCGGATCTGTTGAGAATTATAGAAGCATGATGGGGAAGCCAATATATTCCACAACTTGTATCCTTAGGATATTCTATGCTAGCCCGGCAGATTTGTAAAATGTCTGCCTACTTGCAGAGTGGCTGTGGGTAAACAAAGACATGTCTATCCCGTCGAAGTTTGAGATTTGGATTTGCTTTGTTTTTGCCTGATGTACTGTACTGATGTACTGTACTTGCTATGCAAGCTGATGTATACCATTTGATAATCAGCCTATCTGCGTTGTAATAACTAGAGCATTGACTCTTAAAACCGGGGCGTGCCTGGGCTTCATCATCTTTCATCAAGTTCTGAACTTCAATCAACGGGGTGATGGGACTAGTCCCATGTCCCTGGTCAGTGCCATGGTGCGGTGGGACTCAGTCCTCTCCTACCTGCTCTCTGGTGGCTCTGGATCTCGTCCAGACCTGTGAGTGTCCTGATGGCCCGGCGCTCTTTGAAGGCCACCACGGGGACCATGTCCTCGATCCCGGTCCCGCCCCGCTGGCCCGGCCTCAGCCCGGTCGACTGCCGTGGCCCTGGCCCGGTGTGGCCGTTGGGGTTAGGCTCCGTGTTCTCCTTCGGTAGGGCTTCGGTCGGAGTGATCCTGGCCGGCGCAGGTTTCTGACCGGTAACAAGGCGACCAACGGAAAGTTGAAGTTATACAAGATCCCATTACCTGGTGGGTGGGACAGAGCTCCTGCTTCTGCAGCAGTAAAGTTCTGATGGAAGCTCACCGTATCTGCTGCATCGGTTCTCCTTGTTCTCCGCATGATCTCTTCAAGGCGCTGGAAAAAAAACAACAATCCCCATCTTCTAAGTGGCAGTGATGTTTAAAATAGCCCAATATCATTTGTGAAGTTCAAAAGATACAAACAACTTTTTGTTATACTACTTGTTTTGTCTTACACGCCTTTTGGATGACTAAATATCATATTTCCATTTATTTCAACCTTTCAACAAGTTTATTTTATCTGCATAGCCCTTAATCAAAGCTACAGTATCTAAGCGCTTCACAGGCCCACAGGTATTTTTTTAAGAGCCTTAAAGGTGACATATTATACCAACAGGTGTGAATGTGAATAGCCGTTAAAAAACATTTTGAAAATCGGACTCTTCTGACATCACAAGTGGGCGCGTCCACCTAGATGTGTGCTGGGTAGATCAGTCTACCAGCCTACCCAGTGGAATGTTGCTCATCTATCGGTCATACCGTACATCTAGGTGGACACTCCCACTTGTGATGTCAGAAGAGGCAGATTCTCAAAACTGCAATCACACCTGGTGGTATAATATGATACCTTTTTAAAAAAAATTAAAAATCCTTAAGAGAAACCTTGAGAAGATTAGCAGTGCATTAACTGCCAAATGGGCTGACATATTATTAGCACAGAACAAGCAGAAACTATGGAAGAGTAAGCTCTTCAAAAATAGAGGAGTAATAAGTTATCTAGCATCCGTCATCGGACACTGTGTTTCACGGTTAGGTTTGTTACCTTTCTCCTCTTCTGCCGCTCGGCGTCCTCCTTCTGGGCCAGGTCCTCCCTCTCCCTCTTCACCTGTTCGGCCTTCTCCCGCTCAACGGCCTGCTCCTCCTCTCTCTGGAGGGGAGTAAAAGACTCAGGAATGCAATTTTGAACAAGACTCCATTTTGAATCGTGCACTTCCCATTTACAGATGAATCAACATAAATGTAAAACATAAAAGAGTCCTAGTATGTGGTTTTCATTGGCGTCAGCGTCCAGGTCGGTGACTGTCTGTAACCTCCGGGACTTCTGCCTGCTTTACCTTCTTCTGGAGCAGGGCCGCCTCTCTCATGGCCTGAGTGCGCTCCTCCTCCGCACTCCTGTGCTCCTCCTCCTCCCTCCTCCTCTTCTCCTCCACCAGACGCTGGGCCTCGACGTGCCGGCGAGCCTGCTCCTCAGCCTGCCGGCGCGAGCGCTCCTCCGCCCTCCTCAGCTCCTCCTGCTCCGCCCTCCGCCGTCCCTCCTCCTCACGCCTGCGGCTGGACGCGCCCACCATGCCAGAGGTCAAGGACGTTCATTGATGCATTGGTTCACTTCTTCCTGGTCATAGCTCATTATGGGCTTTAGCGCTGTGTGTTGTCTGGCATCGAATGTATCTGGGCTCTGATCCATCTCACACACGGTTCCTACCTTTCCTCCTCCTCCTGCTCCCGCTGCAGACGCGCCTCCTTCCTCCGCTCCCCGAGGAGGCGCTGGGCCTCCTCTCGGTTCGCGGGCCCCCCGCCGGCCGGTCTGCTGGCTGCTTCAGGAGGTTTGTGCGCACCAGTAGCGGCAATACTCTGCGGGGCGCCTGGAGAAGGAGAGAGAGAGGGGGATCCTTTAAGGATGAACACACGCTGAGAGTCCAGCCCCAGGGAGAGCGCCGCCGGCTGGTGCAACCTCGTGTAACGTCCCAAAGGCTGTGCAGCGTAGCGCGTTATAGTGGTGCCGACTCACATCACACAAGCTGGGTATGGATGTCAAACCACCTGGCTCAAGGCTGCAGAAAAGGCAATTGTCTACAGAACCAAAAATAAGCTTGACCTAACAAGAGCATGCTACAAAGGAGAGGCCCAAGTACCTGACTTATTTAGTGAGGGTATTTACAAAAGGGAAGGCTTACTTCTGTCGGGCTCTGTCCTTGATGAAGCTCGAGGAAGAGGTTCGGGGCGACCCTTCACGGCCTCCGGAGCCCCGGGTGGGGGCCCCCCTGGTGGGGGCTTCTGGGGTAGGATGACGGGCCGGGCATTGCCAGGGGAGAGGGCGGGGCCAGAGGGTGCTGGGTCATCCAGGGCAGGGTCAGAAGAGGCGGGGACACATACAGGAAGCTCTTCCTCTGGGACGGAGGGGAGGTCCGGCGGCATTGAAAAGGACTGCCGTCTGATTGGCCGTCTGGGAGTTCTTGAAGATCAGATGATCAAAGTAAAAATGTAACCTCAAAGAGGTATTCACAGAAGTACACTTTTAACCTTTTTTCTTGAAATATTAAAAATATTTTTTTGCTAGCCTTTTTGCATTTATACTTTGTAACACTTCAGTTATTTTTCTTCTGATGCTTTCCTACCGTTGGGGCGATGGTTTGGTTAAAGTGGTTTGGCTAGCTTTTGTTGGTGCTGATCTGGCTCTGACAGGTGGTGTTCCTGCGTTAGATCGAGTACTGGATTTCTTGTCCAGCTGGTTCTGCTTCTCTGCTTTGATCTATAGCAGAAAGCAAACGATTATCAAGGCATAACCACAGTGTGACTTAGAACACGATACAGCAGCGCTGTTATAGGTCTATAACGGAAAATCACCATGAAAGCAACCGAAAGGGCCCCTATTCTACTACCATTTCACCAAGTCAGTACAAGCCATTTCGGTATCTATCCACTGCTGACAACCCAAGTGGGAATGTCCACGAGGAGTTTAATGGATGGATCCAATTACTCCAGCCTACCCAGTGGGTACAGTCCATCTATCTGCCATCCATCTACCATACTATATGGATGGACACTACCTTGTGATGCCAGATAGATTTTAAAATGGTTTGGAAATGGCCAACCACTCTGAAGCCCTGTGTTAAAATAGGGACCCTTTGAGGATAATAACAGGCCAGAATGTGGGCCAGTACCTGTGGCACACTATGGCTTCTGGGTTTACTGCTGCCGGGGATGGGGGGTGCAGCTGGCCTGGTTTGGCGGGCCGGCCCACTCTGGCGAGCCGGCCCAGTCTGCTGCGGTGGTTTGGGGTGGTGAATGGCCTGGTTGTTTTTGGGGGTGGTGTTCATGGAGTGGCATGAAACTGAACGAGGACAAACATGGACAACTGGAGTCAAGTGTGTTTTGTGGGTTTTAGTTGACATTATTGAGAGAAATGGAGAGAGTTGTGTAAATGAAGGAGAACATGTAACGTGGATGTAGGTCATGAAATGGCAATTTTAAAGAGAGGAGGAGAGGACAACGATGTTAGTCACAAGAGCACAGTTCCACCAACAGCCTGCAAGTGTTTGGCGTCCCGCTGCTATAAATGTCACAAAGCTAGACGTGAAACACTAAAATTAATCTGCTGCGCCTGCACCAGTAGAGTCTGGTTAGCTCAAATGAGGGCATGGTGCTCAGTATCGAGCCTATCAGAAGAGGGTAACTGCATTAACTGTTTCTCGCCAGAGATGGTGAGGTCGTTTGGATTTGCTAGTTTCATATGCTAGTCAGGATGCATCTACACTTTAATTGATTCCAGTAGGCAACCACATCATAACAAGCTGGCTACAGCGGTCCTTGCATTCAGGAGGTGAATACCTTCTTGTCCCGAGAGACAAGCAGCGCTCCGGCTCCGGGCTAGGTAGGAGCATGTCGGGGTGAGCAGACGGCTGACCAGGTTCCTCTCCCATGCCGTCAGGGGGGAGCGGTTGCCAGCTGTAGCGTTGTCGGTCGGGTGGGTTTGTCCGAGAGCACGAGCAGCGAAGAGCAAACGGGGTGAGGCAAGCAAAGGCTTTGGGATGAGCAAAGTCACGCAGAGGCAGAGGCAAAAGCTAAGCATAGAGGGGGAGGGTTAAGGAGGAAAGAAAGAAACACAAGAAGAGAGACAGATCACCAGCTACCAACGGCTGGTACAGATGCCAACTCACCACTCTTCTTTTGGAGCCTCCCTCGGGAGTTCAGCAGGAGGTTATGCTGGAGTCTCTGGCTCTTTTCCAAAGTTTTGCGTACTGCAGATTCATAACGCTCCTTTTTGAATCAAGGAAAAACAAACATGGGTCAGATGATCCGGTTGATCACCTGAGAGACCCTAAAGAGCTAAACCTCCTCCTCTCGCCTCTCCTCCTCCTCCTCCCGCCTCCTTTCCTATCCCCTCCTCTCCACTCACCTTCTCTCCTATCCCCTGTTATCCTCTGCAATCCCATCCCATCCCATCCTTTCCTCTCATCTCCTCTTCTGTCCTCTCATCTCCTCTGCCCTCTTCTCCCCTATCCTCTCCCTTCCCCTCCTCTCCACCACTTCTCCCCCCTCCTCTCCCCTTCTCTCCCCTCCCCTTCTCTCCTATTCCCTCCCCTTCTCTCCTATTCCCTCCCCTCCCGTCCTCTCCAAACCTCACCCAAACTCACCTTCTCCTCCCTCTGTCTCTGCTTGCGCTTCTCCTCCACGGCGGCGCGCCTCCCCTCCTCCTTCACCCTCTGCTCCAGCAGCTTGGTCTTGCGGCTCTCCAGCTGCAGCTCATAGTATCTCCTGGCTCGCTGCTCCCTCTCCAGGCGGCCAAGCTCGCGAGACGCTGTGGGCAGAAAGCGGCCCGCTAGAGTCCCGCCACTCACATGCTACTGCGGCCGTGGCCCTCGGGTATTTTTTAAAGAAACGGAAGCCTGCGTACCTAGGAGCTTCTCCTGCTCCTCTCTCCTCTCTTTGGCCAACCTCAAGCGCTCGTCCACATTCGGCCCGGTCGGTCCTAGAAGGCACAGATGGGTCAACATTCACAGTTTACCCCATGATCCCGCCTTTACAAGATGTGCTACCCACTCAGGATGGGCTATCGATAGCTTTAACAGACTATGCCGTCCAACTGAGCTCTTTGGCCACAATGAGCTACCGGGATTATAGGAAGCAAATCCAGCTTGTGTTTAATTCAAATCCAATATTTTAACAGATATAGTAGTTTGATAAAACATAGTGCCTCCTCACAAGCTTCTGTAATCAAAAGACACAGAAATAGCTTATGATGTTTCTGCAACGTTGGAATGGCTCGCCGAAGCCTGCATAAGTCTTTGTCATGTCATCATAAGTAGGCTGATTCGGTAGCCTGGCTATTGCCAGACCAAGCTCAATCGTAGATTGCACGTTGGTCGGGGGAGGCTGCTGTCATTTTCTTCAGCACAAGAGGTGTGATCAACGAGCGTAGTTCAAATGACTCTGTATGCAAGTGGATGCTTGCCGTCGCTTCCCTGTTGTCATTGTGTTAAATCTCACTCCAGGGGGAAAAGCCAGCTTGGTGATTGGCTCCCATAAAAACAGATCGGAAGCAGGAAGAAATGTATTGCTCCTCTCCAGACCCTGCTGCATGGCGAATTCAAATCGCCGGCAGAACGGGCTGGGGGAACCCAGACTACTGATTTGGCACAGTAATGGTAAAATTGGTAAGCTATACTTTAACATAGCTGCTCATTAATTAAAAATGAATCACAGAAGCATCTGCTGTAGGTGAGAGAGAGAGAGAGAGAGAGAGAGAGAGAGAGAGAGAGAGAGAGAGAGAGAGAGAGAGAGAGAGAGAGAGAGAGAGAGAGAGAGAGAGAGAGAGAGAGAGAGAGAGAGAGAGAGAGAGAGAGAGAGAGAGAGAGAGAGAGAGAGAGAGAGAGAGAGAGCGCGCTAACCTGCAAGGATTCGTGGACCTAATGGGCCGACAGTAGATTTGTTGATAGTCGACGGACTAACCGTGTTGTTCTTTGTAGGGGCATTTGTTTTGGCATTATTGCTTTTCTCTGAAACAAACAAAAAACAATAACAGATTGAGAAGACAATAGTTTCTTACCTTGGCATACATATTCCTGAAGCTATGGTTTCATGCATTCGAACCCAGTGTGCGACCAGTCCCGTACCAAAGTCCACTGGTGCTGGTGACCTCTGACCTATGGTGATGGAACTCGGAGCTCACCTGTGTTCAACTCCTTACCTGCTGTTAGCCTCGCATATAGAACCTGCTTCTTAAGTCTTGTTCGGGGCCATGAAAGTACGGTGAAAACTTCTTCTTCAGTCACTCTTACTGCATTATTTCTAGATGTCACTCCACTATGAGACACTTGTCTCATAGTGGAGTGACTTATAGGGTTTCTAACCCAAACCCCAAAACTGCCGCCTGTACCATTCAATTGTGTTTCTGGGCTAACACCCTCGTGATGACCGTCCATGATTAAACCTTTTAGATGAGATGTTATTTAATTCTGATCAATGCCCCACTTCACTGAATATCTCCATAGACCTCTTCATCTTAACCCCAGAGGGAAGAGCTAATGTGTTAAGTCAGCTGGTCTGGTGGTTTTGCAAGTAAATAAAAGAAACAATCTCTCTCTTACTCTGTTAAACTCACTGCATATCAGAGCACAGACCAAAATCTCAGATTCCTCACGGCCATAAAACAATTTTCATGCATCTGTTTTGAAAATGATTATTATGCCCTATTTTTATAATTTTGTCCTCTAGCAGATGCTTTATCCAAAGGCAGATTGCAATGGATTTGTAAATACATGCATTGGATTTCTGGGTGGCATCTTTCTCGAGCCATGAGTACCAGTACTCTGCAGACATCGAGGATCGAATTCAGTACCTTTCTGGGAGTCACTCAACCCCTAGAACCACATGACTATTCTTCCCTGTCCGAGAGCCATCTACTTCTCTGTCAAGCGTGTGTCGTTACTGATAGTGCCGGGCCAAATGGGACCTGACTGGTGTTCATGGAGATGGGAGGAATAAACACATAAACACACAGCGAGAGGTTGGAGCCACGAAACCTGGGAGGGTCTGAGTTGGGTTTGTATGCAACGCAGAGGAAGACCACCCTATATGCCTGCATGGTGTAAGGGGGTTAAACGGTGTGAGCCTGGCCCCTGGCCCAGTGTTTATGTAACGGGTACCAAGCCAATCAATGTTTTCCTACTAGATCCAGGCTTGTTCTTTGGTCAACGACACTGGGAAAACAATGCTCATCATTACGGCCCAGAAAGAGATGAACGCATCAGTGGGTAAAATCAGGCTGAGTTTTATTCTCATGCGTCATCACCCATGGTCAGGTGACCCTGAAAAAATAATAATAACAATAATAACAACAACAACATCCGAAGCTTGGTCGTAAACGCAAGGCGCTGCCGATACGGACACAGTGTGGAGCCTGAATACAGACTGATACACATCCAGTTTTCCTTCCCGGCAATGGAACAGTAGGAAGATGGAATCCCACTGACCTGCGGGTGTCTTGGGAGCGTTGGCCTTCCTCTGGCCGTCCACGTAGCGGGACGACAGCGGGCCCTGCGACGGCGGCACCACGCCAAGCTTCTTCTCTATGGCCATGCTAGCAGGCACTGAGCTGGGAATACCAGCGCTCCGACACTTATCCCCCCGCTCCCCTCCTCCTCGCCCTCCTGTGCCCCCTCCTCCTCCTCGCCTGCTCCTCCTCCTCCCTGTAATGTTTTATAGAGGAGCCGCCGGCTCTTTCAGTGTGTGTGCCGCGCGGCGTCTTGCCTGCAAGCACCGTCTGCTGCCTTCCATGTGACTCACAAACCCTTTGGAAAGGGATGGATGGGGAGGGGACACACACACACGCAAACACACACACTCAGCGCTGACCAAACCGCGACCAGATCGTGTGCTGCTGTCAGGTTGGAGGAGAAGGGTGGGAGGGGTGGAACCAGAGCTATGATCCTCCAAATGCTTCTGGGATCCACCAAATGCTAATAGAGTGTTCTGGTTGTGGCAGACTGGACCGGGGATTCAGAGTCCTCGCTAAAACGGTCCCATCCCCCTGTGTGCTGCGCCACTTTACTTTCACCAAATGAAGCACTGTCACTTTAAGTACCCTACCCCCCAGCATCAGTGTGTGTGTGTGTGTGTGTGTGTGTGTGTGTGTGTGTGTGTGTGTGTGTGTGTGTGTGTGTGTGTGTGTGTGTGTGTGTGTGTGTGTGTGTGTGTGTGTGTGTGTGTGTGTGTGTGTGTGAGATGCCAGCAGCTGTAAAGATATTGATGGATTGTGATCAGGGCAGAACAAGAAATATATACACCCCAAAAAAATAGGAGAGCTGTAATGATATCCTTGTGAATGGTTACCAAGGGAACCGTGGTGATGCGTGCACTGCCAGGATATGAACCCACTCTGATGCACACGCTGCCCTTAATAGCTGTGGTATATAATACCCTAACCCTGTGGTTTTTCCTCACGATGCTGCTTCAATGCACCTCAGCTGATATACAGCATGACCACTAGATGGAGGTCTTTCGATAAGGGAAATGTTTCATGAAAGATTTGAAATGCAAAACTGGATGATTGAGGGCGGCATGTAGCTCTAGCTCAGGAGGTAGAGCGGTGCGGCTGTTAACCGGAAGGTTGCTAGTTCGATCCCTGGCTCCTCCTAGCTGAGTGTCGAGGTGTCCATGTGCACGACACCTCACCCTTACTGCTACAGACTTTGCATGGTTGAATCCGCCGTCGGTGTCTGAATCTGTGAAAGGGGGAATGTTTAGAGATGTCCGATATTATCGGCCCGATATTAGCATAAAAATGTAATATCGGTATCGGATTTTTTTTGCCTTAAAACCGATAAAATATATATATATTTTTTTTTTATTATTTATTTATAGCTCAAATAAATGTTTTCAAAATTGTGCAGTACAGTGCACATTGTAATTGACTCATATTTGTGCATTTATTCAATTAAAGTTATTGAGTTTTAGTTAAAGAAACATACTGCTATGTTGCACATAGTTGTTCAGGTACAATGTTTTATCATTTGTGAAGTCAAGTTTGCCCTATTTGTTGTGGGCATTGTCAAGATTATCTCAGGGAGAGTGTAATCCAAACTGTTGTCTGAGACCATTAAAAAAAATAAAATAAACATGGCACTTTTCCCTTAAATTAAGTTGAAGTATTTTTCTTATTTTGCACAGACAATGTTAACATTTGGAAAGCCTTGTTGCATTCAAGAATGCATCCAGTGGGGCATCACAATAACATTAAGCATGTTGTGTTAATTCCACAACAGGAGATATGTAATGTTACCTAAATTAGGTTTGAGGAAAAATAACCCAAATATCGACATCGGTATCGGCTAATATCGGAATCGAAAATTTAGAGTTGGACAATATCGCATATCGGATATCGGCAAAAAAGCCAATATCGGACATCCCTAGGAATGTTATGCAATATTGTAAAGCGCTTTGAGTGGCCACTGGTTAGAAAAAGCGCTGCATAAATGCAGTCCAATTACCATAACTGATAAAGAGTTTAGAAACATTTTGTTTCACCAACTTTCGTGTGGCGAAAAAACTCCCAATCTAGATGCGTCATAGCCTTTAATGAAAACGTTTAATCAACATAAAAATCAAGGACAATTACGTCAAGCCATCCCATAATGCTCCTTACTGAGCTGAACTCAGTCTTTTGATGGACTCTCTCACTGTGGATAATGGCGTCTGCTAAATTACCAACAACTACTTATACAGAAGTCCCCTTTAACCTATTCTCTTAAAAAAAAAAAAAGGCTATTCCATACAAGAACTGTCAAGGGTCAGCAACGAAAGAAGTTTAACCAAGAAATACTGTTACTACTGTACTGGTACTAATTAGCAGCAAAATGTGGGAAGAGCGAAAGCTTCTATGATTAGCCACGATTAGAAAACAACCAGCAGCACAGTTGATAAAAGGTTAAGTTTCCCTCTTAGACATGCCTTCAGGGACAGTAGAACAGTAGCTAGCTTCGTCACAGGGATTCACTCACTTACTCATAGGCCTACAGACAGTGTAATGTTGAAACTCATTATCACCCAGCATTCCAATGCTTTATCACAGCATGTAATTGCTTTGATCAAATCGAAACGTCCAGGGGTTGAATGGATGGTGGAAACGGAGAACCAAGAAGATGCAGTATGAATATAAAGACGCATGACATTCTGTAACCACCAGAGGGCGCTGCCCCACCAAACTCTACTGATAGATACCCGACTTCTACCATAACCCCTTGGTATTCTAGGGACATACGGTTTATTCTAATCATATTAAGTGAAATTAAAAGTATTCCCTCTTAGACATAAATATATATATAGATAAATGTTATATATAAATGTGACAGACGTTTCTGATTAGGAAAGCTAAGAAAGGCCGTCCTGGGTCAGAGATACCATTCTATTTCTGGCTGAACACCATCTTAAACAAAAGTGGGAATGCTTAAAGAGTTCCCCATGCAGCTTATTTTGCAGAATGGTAGACGCGAACTAACCGTTTATACATTTCAAACAAGTCCCAGGGTGACCTCAGGTCGGGCCTCCACTTGTTTGTCTTAGCCACCGGTAAGGCCATAGACCTGATTCAGCGGGATAACAATGGCCCGTGTCTCTGTTACAGTCTGAAATGTGCCGTGAGGACACAGGACACCACAGTCAGCCAAGCATCGGAGCAGCGCAGTCGCTCAACCAAAGCCCGGGCTGGGGATGGTGACGGCCCCGCCTACGACCAGACGACAGAGGGCTTGTCGATCTGGGGCCTTCTCGAGATAAGATTGCACGGTCGGTATCGAATCGTGCCGACGTTCTCTCTAGACCGCGCTACGGAAAGGTGTCAGCTGGACGGCTCGGTTGCAGCCTCATGCATATTCATAACTTAATATTCTTTCTAAATACAAACCGGGGCATTAGACATGTGGGATTTATGGTCGAACATTTGGGAGGGGGATGTAATGGTATGAAACGATCAGGTTTCAAATCCAACTAGGGAGATCTGTAATTGGTGTCACATCCCCCAAAGGATATTTACATTTTCCGATGACTTTATACCTGCAGAGAGGTGTGCTTCGATAAGATGTGTTGTTAACACAAGATAACACAGGGATAATTAATCAAAGCGACACAGAACATACGATTTCCAGTTTGAATTAATATGAAAAATCATACTATATATATATATATATATATATATATATATATATATATATATATATATATATATATATATATATATATATCTGATGTAACTTTCTGAATGTTCTTGGGTTCTAAGGAAACCCACATCTGACAGTTATGTTAGACAAGTACCAATGAATAGAAAAAAAAAAAAATATCAGAGAAACACAGCATTAGTAATATAAAAGATTGCATACATATAAACCATAATATACAGACAGCCATACTAATAAATGTATGTATATGTTGATTCTGAATCGCAACACCAAACCCTCATGTAATTAAAAGAGGAATCGCTCAGCGGGACGTGCAGTCGGTCGTCACCAGGGGTATCACCCTGACCCACAGCCCCATGAGGTGAGGCAAAGGGACTCAGTCGTCAAACGCACGGCTTAATAAACCAGTTGAACATCATTTGTTACGGAGTGGACGTTAATGTGTAATAGCTTAAAAACGGTATGCTCTAAACCATTAGGATGTTTGTCTCCCAAATGTAAAAAGGTACTGTGTTTGATTCCCTGAAGTCCACACTCTACCTGTAGGCATTCTGAGGAGGCAAGACTCCTGTTCGTTCATGACATGTATGCATCTAAACTGTTCAAAGTTGTAATGCATGAAAGTGTCTGCAAACAGCGGTGGTATTCATCCAACCCGTATGATAACATACAACAAAACATACTTGTAGTTTGGAGTGATGACACCCTGACACGACGGGACGACACACACGCGCAGCACCTAGCGAGGCGTCTGAATAATTGAAAGCCTGGTTTCATCGGATACGGGCAACTTAAGACGCGGGTGTACGGCTCGCAGGCCAGCTCCTTGTGTAATTTATGAGGTGATCAATTGGAAATGGGTGTTCAATAGAATTCAATAGAGTCATATTCATGCAGCGGGGCAGACGAATCATGGTGGACCAACGTACAAAAACGTAGTTGTCCTCCGTTTTGAGTTCTCTGTCTTTTGATGAGACAATTCTATTTTTTTTGGTTTAGAAGTTGAGCAGGGACAAATATATTGTACTTTGTTTCATTTAAAATATAAAATAAATGCCATGCATACAGGTTTCTAGTCAAGACTAATTTGCAACCCCTGTCCCTGGCTAGGCCTTTACTAAATGTTACACTAAAAGCAAGGTTAAACACAATGTGAGCCTCGATCCTGGTCCGGTGTGTCAGTACCAGGGCTTTGACCAGCTGTGTCAGTACCAGGGCTGTGACCAGCGGAGTGTCAGTACCAGGGCTGTGACCAGGGGGGTGTCAGTACCAGGGCTTTGACCAGCTGTGTACCAGGGGGGTGTCAGTACCAGGGCTGTGACCAGGGGGTGTCACTAGTACCAGGGCTGTGACCACCGTAGTGTCAGTACCAGGGCTTTGACCAGATGAGTCAGTACCAGGGCTGTGACCAGCGGAGTGTCAGTACCAGGGCTGTGACCACCGGAGTGTCAGTACCAGGGCTGTGACCAGCGGTCCGGGGTGTCAGTACCAGGGCTGTGACCAGCGGAGTGTCAGTACCAGGGCTGTGACCACCAGTGTGTCAGTACCAGGGCTGTGACCACCGGGGTGTCAGTACCAGGGCTGTGACCAGCGGAGTGTCAGTACCAGGGGCTGTGACCAGCGGAGTGTCCAGGGGCTGTGACCAGCGGAGTGTCAGTACCAGGGGCTGTGACCAGCGGAGTGTCAGTAGTACCAGGGGCTGTGACCAGCGGAGTGTCAGTACCAGGGGCTAATTTGGTGCAGGGGCCCATGAATGATTCAGAAGGGAACGTTCTTCCAATGGGGTCGGACCGATGTTTTGTTTATTCGTAATTCTATTCTAACATGCCAAAGACCAATTCTTTGTTTAGTGCCAATGGGGTATCATCGACGACCAGCTTGTCCCCGAATTATACTACATCTTTGGATGTTGAAGATAGAGGTGTTATGAATGTACTGAGACTAGACTTGATCTAGACCAAGTAGTAGTAGTTATCTTTATAACACCAGCTCATCATCTTCATCAACACTCTTTATCAATTGTATTTAAAATCGCCTTGTTAACTATACTATTGGTATTCAACTATTTGATCGAATCACAATTTTATTCACTAAATTAAACATGTAGATCATCATCTCCAGTAAACACTCTTTGAAAAATGTACCACAAATTAAACTCAACATATAAGATGAATCTTTTGAATGAAGATAATGTTTATTCAAAAAGTAACTCCCATAATGGGCGCTATGGACTGCACCATGAAACTTTGAATTTGTATGTATCATTTTTTCCCTATTGTCTTTGTCTCTGTCAGCAGGTGATCTGGATTGGCAGACTGGTTGTTTGCAGTGACGTCTGTCAGCAGACCTTTCCTTACCGGCCTAGTTACCAGTCTCAGGTTCGGCCGTCATACACTATTCATCTCAGTATCACATCACTTGCGTCCAACCTCGGACCTGGAAGAACCAAATTCTTCTACTTACGGCGTTATCCCTCGTGGCCTTATTTGTACCTGCTTTGCAAAGATCGAGAAATGGTTATGTGAAATCGTCGACTGTTTATGTAGAAAAGCAGTCGTGTTACTTCTTTCTTCGTATTTTTTTTTTACATCTCAGTGGGAGCTGTCAGAGGTTGGTCGTTGGTTGATCGCAGTGAGGTCGACCCGGTGCGGTTTTCTTGTATGGTATGTATCCAAACGTTTTATGTGTTGTTACGAGTAGTGTCATGTTGACAATATCACGGTCCATGTTAACTTTCTATCATAAAAGTTTGTAAATGTTGCTTTTAATTTGTTTAGAAAAACTTTTTAGAAGTTGTCAGGTTTCTCACAATTGTTAAAAAATTATGCAAGGTAATAACTTTTTTGCGTTATTATCTAACTGATTCATGTTTTATGCATGTAGCTTTTTTAGATATTTTGACAATCTAGCTTGCTGATGCATTGAACACATTTTTTTTTAGCAAACTTGTCTGTGTTTTTGTCTGTGTGAAACATTCCAAGAAAGGTTTTCTGATTAAGGTTACCTATTTAAGGTTATCTAACTGTATTCATCCCTTACAAAATGTTGGGCAGTTAGTGGAATTAATCCGGAGTTTGATCATTTAACTGAGTAAACAAATAATTTAAAGTGTTTCATATTCCACAATGGATGTGAAACCTATCCTCCTCTAATTGATGTATTAAGGTCAGCTCATTTAAATAATTCAAACCCTCTATTATGGTTTAAATGGGAGGGTGTGGTGACTAACAGACCTGTCTACAGCACAGCCATTCTTTATCAAACATAACATTAGCAAACTATTTATTATCAACCCTCCAATAATGATGAAATAATATCTTAAGGTAGACCTTTATTTATACAATTTCAGAAATACTGAATTGTCACACATTGATACTCAACACAGCCAAAAGTAGTTCCATAATGACAAGGAAATGGGTTTAAAAACTATGCTTGATTCAATAGATTGAAGTGAATGTAGAGAGCCAACACAAGCGAAATAATGTTGTGTTATAAAAGGGTGCTGAATGTGACTGTCATCTCTCTAGAGCGAGGAGCCAGCTGTTTGCAACCATGAAGCGCAGTAAGCACCGTGCACACAAGGAGAAGAGCGGAGGTATTTACATTACATCTTTCCCAAGGTCTCTTCATGCGCCCAAAGGATTTAAAGAAGATGTTGAAATGATGATGTTAATGTCGATAAAAATAAAAATGTTTTAATATTTCTCAAACTAATATAATTCATTTTTTATGATTTGGTATTCTTCTGAATTTAACTTGGAAATGAACATTGCCTTGAACCAGAGGAACAATCCCCAAAGCCACCAGTGCAATCTAACGATGGCGGAGCCATAAGGCCAGGGGGCGCCAGAGACAGAACAACTGTGACCTGACGAGCTCTATCTGTTCAATCATCTCCCCCCCCCCCCCCCCATCTCTAGATGAACCGGCTGTTCTGGAGACGGAGTCCCTGTTCATGGGAGGCCAGGATCCGGACACGGTGTCGCTGGCCTCCGTCACCGCCGTCTGCACCAACGTCTCCAACAAGAGGCAAGGTTCACACCGCTGGAACACAGCAGACCCACCGGTGTACATCACCGGTGTACATCACATGGAACATTAATCACAGCGAGAAGTGTCGTACATTAACACACACAACAGCACATGAGACATCAGGTAGGGAGTTTGTTGAGGCCAGGGATGGCAGAAATCATCTCACCTCATCTGATCCCCCTACATTACCTCACCTCACCTTACAACACCTCACCATACCTTGAAATACCTCACCTCACCTTAAAATACCTTACCTTACCGAGCCTTACAATACCTTACTGTACAATACTTTACCTTACCTAGCCTTAAAATACCTTACCTCACCTTACAATACCTTACCTTACCTTCCAATACTTGACCTTACCTTACCTAACAATATTTTACCTTACCTTACATTACCTTACCTTACAATACTTTAGCTTACCTTACCTCACCTTATACTTGTCCTACCTTAACGAGCACCAACACCCAACTGCCGAGGTAGGTCAGATCCCATCCCACATGTCTGCCAACAAGAGACAACGGCCAACCACCACCCAGGGAGGGGTCTGTTCATGGCTTTGGGGCAGTTAGCCCCTTCCTTACCTTGCAATTACCTTGCAATTAATTTTCTTCTATATTTGCGATATACCACATTTTATCTTAAGCTGTTTATCTAATCTTATTTTAGATCAAAGCCAGACATTAAGATGGAGCCCAGTGCGGGGAGACCCATGGATTACCAAGTAAGGCAACGACCACACAGATGAGTTATTGTACAGACTTGAGTTTGTTCATCCCTCCCCCTCATGTATGGGTCCACTGATGAACGGTTTGTGATGTAAGGTGAGCGTGACGGTGGTAGAGGCCAGGCAGCTTGTGGGCCTGAACATGGACCCGGTGGTGTGTGTGGAGATCGGCGATGACAAGAAGTACACGTCCATGAAGGAGTCCACCAACTGCCCGTACTACAATGAGGTGACAATAGCAAAAATGCTAATAATACTAGGCTCCTAGAATCAAAAACATGTGAAATGGATTCATTCAAATACAATCAAACAATGTATACAAAGTCCTTATAAATAAACAAACCATACCAAATATTTTTCCTTTCCCCCACCCCCCAGTACTTTGTGTTTGACTTCCACGTGCCCCCAGACGTCATGTTCGACAAAATCTTGAAGTTGTCTGTAAGTTGAGCCGCAGTGGTGCTTCCACAAAGTCATTCTTAATCATGGTCACATTGGAGCATTTATAATGATCTTTGATGGCTCTCACCCCGACCGACTACCAGGTCATTCATTCCAAAAACCTCCTGCGCAGTGGTACACTGGTGGGGTCATTCAAAATGGACGTTGGCACTATCTACACTCAACCAGGTAAATGAGGAGTGGAAGAGTTGGCCCAAATATTTATAAATCCTACCCAGCAGCACGCCCTGTGGTCAGGCATGTGTCACTGCAGTCGCTATTCATGCATGTATTTTAAAATAGTGCTCTTCTGTTTTTTAGAACATCAGTTTTACCATAAATGGGCAGCTCTATCGGACCCCGAAGACATCACGGCCGGATGTAAGGGCTACATTAAGTGTGACATCGCCGTCGTGGGGAAAGGAGACAACATCAAAACTCCACACAAGGCCAACGAGTCGGATGAAGATGACATCGAAGGGTAAAGGGATCCCCCGTCAATCGGACATGAATTCTGTCCTTGCAAATAGTAACTAGGCGGTATATTTCTGAATCAACCAAACAATAACCCAGCATGTATTTTTAAATAAGATGCTTCATTGAGCCTAGACTTAAAATGTTCTAGCCAGGGCAATACTGGAGAGTATTAGCTTGATAAACATGCATTGATTTTTTTTTACAAACGACCAAAGATATGCATACAAATATGCACGTCTATACCCAGTAGTAGAAATGTATGTGCAAAAATGTCGGAATAGAAGTGAGTTAGTCAAATTGTGAATTTTATTCTATTTTATTTATTTTTTTAACCTTTATTTATTCAGAAAACCTCAAGACTTATTGAGGTTAGGCACTTATCTTGCAAAAGAGACCTGATCGCAGCACAATCACGAACAACACATGACATTGAGCTTGTTCATCTGGATGTCACAGAGCAATGGTCGCCTCCATTTTGGAAGTAGAGTAGCATAGGAATGTTATCAGTAGTCATGGTGTTTTTTTATCATTGTCCACAAATTTATCGTAAATGAATTGGGCCATTATGGGGTGACACTGTTTCATTTGAAACTGCCATAGTGTTTCTCAAATGATAGGAGACAAAACAAAGTTTAGATTAGCCTTGGTTACGATATATTTACATTTATTTTGGATTTGAGATGACTACAACTCTCTTGAGTCGCGACAAAAAAATGCATTCTGATGTGCAAGCCCTATGCAGGCAAATTACCCGAATTACCCGAAGGTGGTGTTGAATGACCTCTGTGGATTGCGGAGGTTGTAGTTCTCTTATCCACGTCTACCTCTGGCTACAGTAATCTGCTGCTCCCAGAGGGGGTTCCTGCGGAGCGCCAGTGGGCGCGGTACTACCTGAAGATCTACCGGGCCGAGGGGCTGCCTAGGATGAACACCAGCATCATGGCCAACGTGAAGAAGGCCTTCATAGGGGACAACAAGGACCTGGTGGACCCCTACATACAAGTGCAGTTCGCTGGGCAGAAGGTGACTCAGAGTGGCAGACAAGTTATCCACCACACTGGATGAGATGGCGTTCATAAAAATGATTTCCTATTAAATAATTAATGAATTCCATAATCATAGAGCTCATGATGTGAAGCCCTGTGCAGCTCGATGGGTAGAGCACTGCATTAACACAGCCAGGGTTAGGGTTATGTATGCTATTGTAGTTGATGAGATTCTGTGGATGGAAGCATCAACCAAACGTTATAAGGAATGTTTAAAGAGATATTTTTATCATTTACTTTCGGTTTCTGGAAGTTTCTGTCGACCATTTTAACCGTTGATCTTTACTCATTTATTTTCACTCCAGGGCAAGACCACGATTCAGAAGAGCAGCTATGAGCCCATCTGGAACGAGCAGATTGTTTTCACTGAGATGTTTCCCCCGCTGTGCAAGCGGATGAAACTCCAACTCCGGGACGCGGATAAGGTCAACGACGTTGCCATAGGAACGCACTTCCTGGATCTGCGCAAAATTTCAAACGAAGGAGAGAAAGGTGAAAACGACTTTCTCTGTCCCTTATAAAGTCTGTTTCTATTCAAGCAATAAGCAGGGGTTAAAGTAATAGCTGATTTAATAACTAAATAAATGCATTTTCTAAGTCATCGCTGTATGGGCTGGGGTACACCATTTCAACCAGCAGGGGGACGTAACTACCGTTTTAGCTCTTTGTTGACTCTAGTGATGGATTCAGGGATTCTTTTCTTTGATTCAGTTTGCGTCGGTCAGTTCGCCATGAAGAATCGTTCAGAATCGTTTGTTGGTTCGTTCGTTCAGTCGAGTTTCCGGTAGCGGTGAATCGAACTTGGAATGCACGGTATTCAGCTGAGTCAGTCAGACTCAAGGCCAATTTCCACCGGAATCGGCACGGAAGCGCCACGGCAGCGAAGCGGCTGTGTTCCGTACTGCAATCCCCACTGGAAGCGGCACGGACACGTTCCGACAGATGGCTCAAGACGTGAATAATTATAAGTATTCATACAATATTATTCACGAGTTATATTGAAACCATATATATTATAATATACATTATAATATATATATATACATAGGCCTACCTTATAGTCAACCATACACATGACATAACCCATTAAATACGGTAGACCTATGATTTCTAGATGTCATGGCAACGTCCACTCGCGACACTGGACTTGCGAGGCATCGACGCAGACTTTCATTTCTTCTTTGCCACTGATTAGCTATTGATACCATACCATGATAGATAGACTGTATAATATATAAATACCCTGTGAATTGCATAGGGATCGATGTGAGCTCATGAATATTCATGCGCAAAGGCAAACTGATTGGCTGTAGTCGTGTTCTGAGACACGGCAGCGAACCGGCAACTTTCAGAAATAGAAGAGACAAGTATCGTAAACGAAGTGCCGGTTTGGGGACGGTTCCGTGCCGTGCCGGTGCCGTATCCAGTGGAATAGCCTACGTTCACTTGAATGGTTTCTATTATTTTCGGCGAGCGATTCGCTGCCGTGCCGCTTCCGTGCCGATTCCAGTGGAAATTGGCCTTCAGCCCCTCCCTCGTTATCATTCTCAAACGATCTTGGAAGTCGGTCGTCAATCAACATTACAACTTTAACCAAACACAGCGGGATGGGTGGGTGTGGTTGATTAATGGATGTTTAACTTATCAGCAAGATAATAGACTTGATTTAGAAATGATGGTGGGGGTCCCGGGTGGAGCGAGCCATAAAAGAACGAGACAGATTGACGAGACATTCAAATATTTGATAAATCTGGCATGACACAGAAAGTACAAAGGCACCATGCATTTACCATTTCACTGATATTGAATCGTATTATCGTATCATCGCTCACTAAGCCTCTACCCTCTTCACCACTCACAGTCAGTGAACGAACAGCGAGCCAGCGAGTCAGCGACTAATGGGTCTGAGAGGAGGCGAGTCTGAGAATGAACGAGACGAACGAGAGAGAAGAATCAGTTCGGCTCGTTCTTGTTAAAGATTTGTTAATTCGATCTGATTCGGTGGCGACCGACCCATCACTAGTTGACTCGCACTAAACCTGGTTTAATAGGTTGTCACTGGATAAGCCTGAAACATGGAGCCTCACTGACAATAGATACATGCTTTTATGTCAGCTTTAGACATTAACTTAAACTGTTAAAACTTTAATTAAGTTTTCTAACTGTCCCGTCAAAGCTGCTGTCGGTAAGATTTGAGGGTTGCGAAGAGAGAGAACAGAAAAGTGCAGCAGAGGCAGACGGTTATTCACTCACTATAATAGCTGACTATGTGACTGGTCGGACTAGGTAACCTATCTCTAGGGCATTTCCATCGGATTACACTTAAATTATAGCTCTTATACCTAAAGTATACCTACAGCACCTTGAACTTACCAATAATGAAAATGATTAAGTAAACTATGATCAAATTCAGTTCTCAACTGAACAAGACCTGATACTTTACCAATGAACCCCCCTCCGGCCAGGCTTCCTCCCCACGCTGGGGCCCGCCTGGGTCAACATGTACGGCTCCACCCGGGACTACACCCTGATGGACGAGTACCAGGAGCTGAACGAGGGCCTGGGGGAGGGCGTGTCCTTCAGGGCCCGGCTGCTCATCAGCCTGGGCCTGGAGCTGCTGGACACCTCCTCGCCCGAGATCACCTGCTCCACCGAGGTGCAGGTGGAGGGCGTGCCCAACATCTCCGAGGTGGGCTCCTCCGTTGACGCTTCCATATACCTTACATCTTTTATTACATTTTTCACTTGCAATGGGGGAAATATGTGTAAATATACATTAACATTAACATTTTTATATATTTTTATTCATATATAAAGAGGGGGGGGTTCTAGTAGTGAATTATTGATTCACTACAATACAGCTATGTGCATTATTAATGCGACGTATGCGCTAGGGGAATGACTTTCTGTGGATGGCGTGCTTCAGTCACGCTCACAGACTCAGTTGTTTGGCGAGGGCTCAGGGATTCCACCATGTTGGTAGAAGAATCTGTTCTGAAGGATCAGATGACAGGAGTCTAAAGGGACCGTGTTACACAGCGTAGCAGCCTGTCATGCATGACAACAAGCTGCACAGTCCAAGCATGAATTTATTCGGACATTTCTTGAACCTCCACTTGTTGAAATGGGCACCATGACCCCCCCCTGGTGGAAGTAGATGGAAGTGCTTTAACGAGATCAATGAAGCACGTCTGTATTGTGTCGACTGAAACACGGTTTGATATAGAATTTAACTATACCTTTGGATGGAATATCGTTATTGTGTTCAACGTGACCTACTGTGGGAACGAAATGTGTGTTATGTTATTGGGTGATAGGATTCTATGTACTTGAATAGAGGTTTTTCCTGACTATGGATTATCTCCACGCTGGGTGGAGGTCGGAGTAGTGTTGACCCCTCTGTGTATCCAGTCCGCCACAGGCAAGGTGGAGGAGTTCTTCCTCTTCGGTTCCTTCCTGGAGGCCACCATGATCGACAGGAAGATCGGCGACAAACCCATCAGTTTTGAAGTCACAATAGGTAAAGGCTATTGATTCATACTGCGTTGACTGACAATTTGTGTTGATTTCATTTTTGATTGATTATTTCGTCAAATAAATAAGTTAGTTTAGTTAATAAAATTGATACGTTATCAGCCGTTCAGTTGTGATTGCATCACTCCTAATCCTATTGAATTGCCCCATTGCTGAACGATACCCCCACTATTACGCTTTGCTGCAAAGACACATTTCATCCTTCATGCATGAACGTTTTGGTTAAGCTTGTTACTTTGGCTCATAATATGATTTAATTACAGTACTCTAATATAACTCAAGGATAGATAAAGACGGATGAAAGTATCTCTAGAAAGCTGATATTTACAGTGTCCTCGGATTCCATCAAGGGTAAAATAGGTCATTGCTCATTGGTTGAGGTGTGAGGCTGAGGAGAGACTTACTTGACTTGCCAGGGAACTACGGCAACGAAACTGACGGGGTGTACAAGCCCAAGGGCAAGGGGAGGAAGGGGAGCGGCGATGAGGAGGAGTCTGAGCTGATCCAGAACTCCAGCGACGAGGAGATTGATGACGACCCAGACCTGGCCGCCGTGGCGTCCACGCCCCCCATGAAGCCCGTCATCACGGACAGGTTTGATTGGCTCTAGTTCAATTGGTGCATTCTCACGTTCGATTAGTTGACTCTCATGTTCAATTGGTTGATTCTTGACATTTGTACATTTGATTGGTGGATTGGTTTATTATTATGTTTGAGCGGTTCATTCTCACATTTAATTGGTCTATCTACGCTGAGATTCTCTGTTGAATGTAACACAATAACACTATATAACACACTGTAACCAGATGAAAACGATTTGATCAAACCGCCGCAGAATATCGTCCGTGTTCAGAGTTGCTTAAAAAAAAAATCCAATATATGGTAACAAAAGCTTTTATTTTCTCCCAAATAATCGTCAACAAGATTACCCTCATCCATGACCCTTTTAATAATCACCATTAATAAAAATAAATAAAAAATAAATACTTAAATCTTCCATGCTACATTTGGATCCTCTCCATATGGGCCAGTTTGAACTGAAAGGTGTTCTGTATGTCAGGAATTGTTCCCACCTGTCCAAAGGCCAGTTTGAACTGAAAGGTGTTCTGTATGTCAGGAATTGTTCCCACCTGTCCAAAGGCCAGTTTGAACTGAGTGGAGTTCTGTATTACATGAACTATTGACTTAAATACTTAAATCTTCCATGCTACATTTGGATCCTCTCCATATGGGCCAGTTTGAACTGAAAGGTGTTCTGTATGTCAGGAATTGTTCCCACCTGTCCAAAGGCCAGTTTGACCTGAAAGGTACTCTATATTACAGGAGCAGCTCCCACCTGTCTAATGGCGTTTGGCAGTTTGACCTGAACAGAGTTCTGTATTACAGGAACTACTGACAATTTCAACTGAACGGTGTTCTGTATTACAGGAACTACTTCCACCTGCCGTACTTTGAGAGGAAGCCCTGCATCTACATCAAGAGCTGGTGGCAGGACCACCGGAGGCGGCTGTACAACGCCAACATCATAGACCACCTGGCAGACAAACTGGCAAGTCGTTGTCTGGTGCAAATACAGCCTTTATCCTTTAGCAGTGACCACAAACACAGTCTTTATCATTCAGCAGTGAATACAGACACAGCCTTTATCCTTGAGCAGTGACCACAAACACAGCCTTTATCATTCAGCAGTGACCAAAGCCTTTATCCTTTAGCAGTGACCACAGACACAGCCTTTATCATTCAGCAGTGACCACAAACACAGCTTTTATCATTTAGCAGTGACCACAGATACAGCCTTTATCATTTAGCAGTGACCACAGATACAGACTTTATCATTTAGCAGTGACCACAGATACAGCCTTTATCATTTAGCAGTGACCACAGACACAGACTTTATCATTCAGCAGTGACCACAGATACAGTCTTTATCATTTAGCAGTGATCACAGATACAGCCTTTATCATTTAGCAGTGACCACAGATACAGCCTTTATCATTTAGCAGAATACAAGCAGAAAGGAAGTGCCACAGCTAGAGGAAGCCACTTGTATAATGGCTGGTGTTATTTGATGTTTCAGATTGAAATTGTAGCGTATTCATAGCTAAACTTTAAACAGTTGACCCTAAAGTAGTTCACTAGTAATGAGTTGTGCTCTAGATGCTACTATTCTACCTTGTATTTTATTTTATTCTTTATTCTTATTTCCATCCATTTGCACTAATTATTTTTAAGGCAAGCGAATTTGGAATTAATTTTTGCTTGGTGTTATCACCGCGTGATATGTAACCATGACAACGTCTTGTTTGGCATGGTTGTGCAGGAGGAGGGGCTGAACGATGTGCAGGAGATCATCAAGACGGAGAAGGCCTACCCAGAACGCAGACTCCGCGGAGTCCTGGAGGAGCTGAGCATTGGATGCAGGTCACTAGACGCTCACTAGGACCACCGTAGAAAGTCTGGCATTGTTGTAGCAGCCATAGCATACGAGTGGTGTTGGCAGCAGCTGCATTAGTTGAAATTACATCCTTACATTAAAATAAATGCCTTCAACAATCAATATATATCCAAAAATTGCAAGAATCAGTTGAGTACATAAACTTCCTCATATTAGCAAACAGTTTTAAGTGCTATAATATAGAAACAAGAGATAGAGAAATGTTGTTGAAAATATACTGCCTTTATTATATATGTTATCAATTTATTTTAATTACATTTAATTGTATCAATAGTAGTGGTAGCAGATGCAGTAGAACGTAGCATGATGTGTGTCTGCTGTTGTGATTCCAGTCAGTATTTGGCCCTGGCCAACAAGGACCAGAGCCAGTCAGGCAGAACCAGGTTGGACCGGGAGAGACTGAAGCTGTGCTTGGCTGAAGTGGTACGACATTCAAACACCAGCTATGTCCCACTTCCCAGGAGTTGTGTTAGCGGCTCTGACCAACTCTGTTCTGCCCTCTTTCTTGGAGCCCTTATCTGGTCCAACTGCCTCTGTTTTATTTTGATCATTTCTCTTGGCTCTTATCAAGTTACTTTATCCAGAGTGCCGATATTATTATTTTTTTTATTGTATTGTTGCTTTTAACTGCTTAAAGGCAACAGCTACTACAGCATTTTGAGTTAGGAGGAAAACCCTTTTAATAATATGTGTAAATGCTATCATTATATATGGTGGTGTGTTCACCGCTGGGGTTGGACTGATGGTGGAACTGGGGGATTGACTGGAAATGATGCTGCTTGCAGGAGAGCATCGGCCAGCAGGCCAAGACCATGAGGTCTCAGGTGAAGAAGAGCACCGTGAGAGATAAGATCAAGCTGGCTCAGAACTTCCTGCTGAAGCTGCGCTTCATGGCCGAGGAGGTATGAAGAACCAGAAGTTTGTTGGTTGGTTTTGTTTGTTATTGTCCTGTGAGTTCCTGAAATGTAAATGAAACGTTTCCATTATGTAATTCATCCAATGCAACAAAACAATTCCAAGATAAGCAATTGTTTTGGTTTGTCTTGGAAAGATCCCTATGTATTTTTTTTGGTCGTGCAGTGGTCGTGCAGACAGTGTGAGCTCTACTGTATACACATTATATACCAGAGCTCACATTTCAAAGTCCTTTCTTAGATCCACAACAATAGTTCAGCTCAACATAGCGCATTATAGACGGGCGCGACATTACCAGTAAATCAGTAAAACCATTTTGTCATTCAGCGTTCATCCAAAGCCGCCGTCGAGTTAGGCCGAGGACAATCGAGGCGTACAGTTATGACTGGCGCTATCACCTCACACAATCTGTGGGAGGAGCCTATATACGTGTTTGCGTTTGGTTTGTATCCTGGTGACCGTGTGATCCTTCTGGCGGACCCTCCAGCCCCAGCACAGCGTCCCAGACGTGTTCATCTGGATGCTGAGCAACGGGAAGCGCATGGCCTACGCCCGCGTGCCCTCCAAGGACATCCTGTTCTCCAGCGTGGACGAGGAGACCGGCAAGGAGTGCGGCAAGGTCAAGACGGTGTTCCTCAGGGTGAGGCCGGCGCGCACACCGTAGCACACGATAGGAGATGTCACACGACCGGGGGGACGCAACATGGGAGTCGCAACGCGCACATAAGATCACATGACGGGAAATATCACAAAGAAACAAATGGCATGAGATCACATGTTAGAAAATCACATAAAAACTCAATGTCAGTCTCTTCAAATTGGCATCACAAAGATTTTTGTTTTGTTTTCTTTGGCGACATAGTTACTGAACAGATTAACGTTAATTACTCTGTAAATACTATGCTAATACCATTCTAATGCTCAAATACTTTTTTTAATTGAACAAAAAATGCTTTTTATACATCATTTGGAATGACGATGGACCCTAATGCCCCCCCCCCCCCTCGCCCACCTTGGCTCACAGATCCCGGGTAAGAAGGGCTTTGGCCCGGCGGGCTGGACAGTGCAGGCCAAGCTTGAGGTGTACCTGTGGCTGGGCCTCAACCGCCAGCGGAAGGACTACCTGAGTGGCCTGCCCAACGGCTTCGAGGAGAACAAGCTGTCCAGGCCCGGCCTGCCGCCCTCACCCCCCATCAGCCTCACCTACATGAGTAAGACCCCCCCCCCCCCCCCCCCCCCCCATCAGCCTCACCTACATGAGTAAGACCCCCCCCCCCCCCCCCATCAGCCTCACCTACATGAGTAAGACCCCCCCCCCCTCACCTACATGAGTAAGACCCCCCCCCCCTCACCTACATGAGTAAGACCCCCCCCATCAGCCTCACCTACATGAGTATGACCCCCCCCATCAGCCTCACCTACATGAGTAAGACCACCCCCCCCCCCCCCCCCCATCAGCCTCACCTACATGAGTAAGATGAGTTAGAAGTAGTAGCACTAGTAGTAATTGTACTTGGCTACAGATGCACGCAAACATGACTAAATATATGCCGGTCATTTTGAAATTGAAGCATTGTCACACAGATCAAATCCCTCTCTCTCCCTCCCTCTCTTCTTCGTGGGTGTGCAGTGAAGCAGATCTTCCAGCTGAGGGTGCACATGTACCAGGCCCGGAGCCTCTTCGCCGCAGACAGCACCGGCCTGTCTGACCCCTTCGCCAGGGTCTTCTTCTCCACACAGAGCCAGGTCACGGAGGTGAGGAGAAGAACCACGACACGTCTCGCCAATACCTAAAGTAAACCATCTATGCTAAATGAAAGGTTCTATCTGCGACCCAAGTGCAGACTACACCCTGAAAGCATGTCGATGCAAAGAACTGTGGGAACAATAAACTAAGATTCAAGGTTGTGAAAACTAGGCCACAAGAGGCAAGGATAGCAAACCTGGATGTCCGGCTACAGGACAGGAGACAGGGCGAATTTAAAAACTCAGTCACACAGATGAACACAATGTGCACGGGTGAAGGAAATACTGAGAGGAAGCTAACCTTATTCTGAGTGTGGAAGACATCTAACGGATAGGAGTAGAACTACATCGGTGATACACCACCAACATTTATCACACTGTAACATCCTGAAGATGGATACAATACATATGGAAACAATGACAAATGGTGTTACTGGTTCTCTCTCTCTCTCGCTCTCTGTCTGACTCTCTTTCTGTCGCTCTCTGTCTCTCTCTCTATAACTCTCTGTCTCTCTGACACTCGGTCTCTCCCTCTCTCTCTCTGACCCTCTCTCTCTCTCTCTCTCTCTCTCTCCCTCTCGCTCTGACCCTCTCTCTCTCTCTCTCTCTCTCTCTCTCCCTCTTTCTCTCTCTCTCTCTCTCTCTGTCTCTGTCTCTCTCTCTCTCTCTCTGTCTCTGTCTCTGTCTCTGTCTCTCTCTCTCTCTCTCTCTCTCTCTCTCTCCCCCCCCCCCCCCCCCCCCTCCCGCCACACCCTCCTCCCAGGTGTTGGCTGAGACCCTGTGCCCCACCTGGGACCAGCTGATGGTGTTTGAGAACGTGGAGCTGTTCGGCACGGCGGTGGAGCTGAGGGACGACCCGCCCATCATCGTCATTGAGATCTACGACCAGGACACGGTGGTGAGCATCAGCTACAGACCAAGGAGACTAAACTGTCTCCTGGCTCTCAAGGGTCCGGTCCGATTTATGCTGTTCAAACTGTACGACTTTCTGTGTTATTCAGATACTCAAGCTAACAACTGTCCTGGTTTGAAAGACTTTGAAAGACTAATTATTTGTTGTTTTTCCTAGTTGTAATAATTGGTTGAAAATGTATAAGTTTCCCGCTAAGTATCTATATATCTATCTATTAATCAAAAATGGCCTGGCACTAGTTTATATTACATTTTTGTTTTTTCATTCATTCATTATTCACTCAGTTTAGTTGCATTAACCTCAAGTGAGCCTGTTGCGTAAACTGCCATGACTTTTTATTTGAACCATGCTTCATATTGACTCACTCACTCTGTATACCTGCTGCCACCATAAACCATTGATTTGGATGACCCCTTCGGATAAGTAGAGTGTGACTTCTCATGGCTTGGAGTATCACCCCGAAACACTGCATTGTGTGCGGAGCACCGAATGTAACCAACTAAAACTGCACACTAAAACAGAGACAGCATCTCTGAAGTCTCTCTAAGGCCATGCAAGAGGAACACAGCCCGGCTCTCTCTGTGCTCGTCGGGTCTGGTCTGTGTGGCCCGCATCGATGTGGTCTCCTCGTTGCGCTTATAGACCACCCATATGCTGCCGTTCCCTGACCACGTCTGCGTCACTTCCGGATCCATTACAGTTTCCTTTAAAGGGAATATTACATAACTGTTATTTAGTCACCTATCCCTTTAAATATTTGTTTATTCAAGGCAATGAATACATCACATGGTAAAGTACTTATGTTACGTTATCGTAAAAATGTAAACGCTACCGAGCTCCTGGATTTATGTCAAGCTGGTTGACGTCGGACATCAAATGCTGCACTACACTTCATTTTCGTAACAGTTTAATATTCTATATTAATTTTGAGTATCCCATTTCAATCAGGCTGTGTTGGCTTCAATGTAGTTATAGGCATAGTTGTAGGCCTAGACCAGTGGATCCGGAACCGCTTATTTGGATGGACAAATGATGTGGGTTGTGGGTGGTCTATACCTGTTGCATTCCTTGAATTAGACGCAGTTGATATTGGATGTTGTAAGTAACGGAGATAGGCTCCACTCATAACCACTAACTGTAAGAGAGATCCACTCTGCCTCCATTGTAATCATTATATTTATAGATATATAACCCTGTTTTGCAGTTCACTGGTTATGCTGGATGTCTGGCGTTGGGTTTGTTTTTTAATTGTATTAGCCGTTAGACCTGGGTTTTCTCGTTTTGGTGCTACCTATTCTCTCATTGCTCCTCTGTCGATACTGTGCCTGGAAACATGAGCCCTCCGTCAAGCCATGTTTCTCGACCGCGCAGGTACAGTATGTCAAAGGACCAATGACAAACCGCCCAGCGGCGGCATTTAATTGTCATTCCATGGCAAAAAAAAAACAACCTTCAGTTTCACGAGCTGTGGAAGGAGAGCTAGTCGAGCTGACTCCCTGAAGGAGAATCCCCCCGTCCTCACCACCCCGTATCACGCCGCTCTGTAGGGGAAGGCCGACTTCATGGGCCGAACCTTCGCCAAGCCCGTGGTCAAGATGGCCGACGAGCACTACGGCCCGCCGCGCTTCCCGCCCCAGCTGGAGTACTACCAGATCTACCGCGGGAACTGCACCGCCGGGGAGATGCTCGCCGCCTTTGAGCTGCTGCAGGTCTGTCTGTCTGTCTGTCTGTCTGTCTGTCTGTCTGTCTGTCTGTCTGTCTGCCTGCCTGCCTGCCTGTCTGTCTGCCTGCCTGCCTGCCTGCCTGCCTGTCTGTCTGTCTGTCTGTCTGTCTGTCTGTCTGTCTGCCTGCCTGTCTGTCTGTCTGTCTGTCTGTTGTTCTTTTAGCTGATGCTCAAGTCCCCCGTACTGATTGGATGATCAGAGTGGTGGGCAGCCCTTAAGGTGCCATTTGATCTTCTGATTGGAGGATGGTATTCACAGGGGAAGTACATTGACATGGGGACGAGGCTACTCTACTATACGTTATACTTAATATCTTTTATATAGTATATATTTCATTGTCCATATTAGACAATATTAAATCCTTTTAATGTACATGAATTCTCCCTTTGCATTACATGTTTCTGATTCTGATTGATGGATAAGATAAGTAGGCTGGGCCTTATACTCTCTTTGGTTGTTTTCTTTCAGATCGGCCCCAACGGGAAGGCCGACCTGCCTCCCATCGACGGCCCCACCGACTTCGACCGCGGGCCCATTCTGCCCGTGCCCCTGGGCATCCGGCCCGTCCTCAGCAAGTACCGCATCGAGGTGACGATTGGTTGGTGTCTGCTCTGTGGAGCGCAGGCTCTGATTGGTTCAAATCATGGCTGGACCATCCCAACTACAAACGATATTTAAATAAAAACAGCATTTGATTTATAAATTTTTCTTTACATTACAATTAGTGCTGTCAGTTTAACCCGTCATTAATGGCGTTAACGCAAACCAATTTTAAGGGCATTCATTTTTTTATCGCGCGATTAACGCTCTTTTGGCTTGGCAAACGTTGTCGTTTTTCACCTGCTGTCTAGCAACAACTAGTCACGTTAGAAAAACGACAACACCATACCGGATCTAGCTACATCGGAAACAAAACAACAAGCACGCCGCACAAACTTGTTGGGGCAAGCAAGGATTCGGAGCGGGTGAAAAACTCCTTGAAAGTGTGTGTGTGTTTGTGTGTCACTCACAGTTACTCCCCTCTAAACAAAATCAACTTGGTTGCGATGCTGACAGTTTGACAGTGTTGCGTCTGTTGAGTGAGTGAGAGGTTGCGGGCGCACAGCTCAGGCTGCAGGACGGCACTGCAAGGAACTTTAATAAACGCAAAATTGTTATCCTGCAGTAATTGTGTAGTAATTCAGTGATTGCAACAAATAAAAGCATGGGCTATTGAATTCGGTAGGCCTACCACTGTCATGCACCTACCCGGTGTCAAGTGGACCGGGTTGAATTAACTGCGGGTCTCTCTTCTTACTGTCCTTCTCAACACTCTCTGATCTCACTAAAAGGCTAGCAGCACGAAATCAAGGGATATTTAGAATAGAAAAAAATGTGTGATTAATCGCAATTATCGCGTGTTAACTATGACATTAATCGCGATTAAATATTTTAATAGCTTGACAGCACTAATTACAATATTAAATTGTTAATTAAACAAAATATTGAATTACTAAAAACATGTTATTATTATGAAACCATATATAATATGTGTATATATATATTGTAAATAAGCTGCTCTCCGCGTGGCGGTGCTCACTCAGTGGACCCCCTGCTCCCAGGTGCTGTTCTGGGGCCTGAGGGACCTGAAGAGGGTCAACCTGGCCCAGGTGGACCGGCCCCGTGTGGACATAGAGTGTGCCGGCAAGGGGGTCCAGTCGGCCCTCATCCCAAACTACAAGAAAAACCCCAACTTCAGCACCCTCGTCAAGTGGTTCGAAGTGGTACGCCGTCCTCTTAATGAATCTGTGTGCGTGTGTGTCTCTGTGTGTCTGTGTGTATTGTGTTTATATATGTTTGTCTGTTTATGTGTGTGTGTGTGTGTGTCTGTATGTGTGTGTGTCTGTATATGTGTGTGTGTGTGTGTGTATTGTGTTTATGTTTGCGTGTTTATGTGTGTGTGTCTGTATGTGTGTCTGTATATGTGTGTGTGTGTGTGTGTCTCCGTGTGTATTGTGTTTCCATGTTTGTGTTTTTATATGTCTGTGTGGTGTGTGTGTGTGTGTGTGTCTGTATGTATGTGTGTGTGTGTGTGTGTGTGTGTGTGTGTGTGTGTGTGTGTGTGTGTGTGTGTGTGTGTGTGTGTGTTTGTGTGTGTGAGCTCCACCGTCAGCATGTCCCTTTCTCCACCTAGCTCTGTCAGTCTGTCTGTCTGTCCACACTGAGCTGACGGTGTACATCAACCTGCTCTCTGCAGGACCTCCCGGAGAACGAGCTGCTCCACCCCCCTCTCAACATCCGGGTGGTGGACTGCCGGGCGTTCGGCCGCTACACCCTCGTGGGCTCCCACGCCGTCACCAGCATGCGCAAGTTCATCTACAGACCCCCCGACAAGCAGGCCAACAACTGGTCCTCCTCGGGTAGGTCTGACTACGGGGCCTACACCGTACCGTACGGGGCCCACTCCGTACCGTACCGGGCCCACTCCGTACCATACGTACCGGGGGCCCCGGGCTTACTCCTTCCCAGGGCCAAATCTGTACCGGCCCTACTCTGTACAGGGCCTACTCTGTACGGGCCCTACTCTGTACGGGCCCTACTCTGTACGGGCCCTACTCTGTACGGGCCCTACTCTGTACGGGCCCTACTCTGTACAGGGCCCACTCTGTACGGGGCCGACTCTGTACGGGCCCTACTCTGTACGGGCCCTACTCTGTACGGGCCCTACTCTGTACAGGGCCCACTCTGTACGGGGCCGACTCTGTACGGGCCCTACTCTGTACGGGCCCTACTCTGTACGGGCCCTACTCTGTACAGGGCCCACTCTGTACGGGGCCGACTCTGTACGGGCCCTACTCTGTACGGGCCCTACTCTGTACAGGGCCCACTCTGTACGGGGCCTACTCTGTACGGGCCCTACTCCGTACGGGGCCCACTCTGTACGGGGCCCACTCTGTACGGGGCCCACTCCGTACGGGGCCCACTCCGTACGGGGCCCACTCCGTACGGGGCCTACTCTGTACGGGCCCTACTCTGTACAGGGCCCACTCCGTACGGGGCCTACTCTGTATGAACACGTTAAACTACATCAGAGTTCTACAATTAGCTTGTTCTGTTTCTGTGGGCCGAGAATTAATATTTAGTATGGTCGACATTAATGGTTATCACATGTAGAAATGCGAGTACTATAGTTCATACAACGACATGGACAGTCCAGTCAATTTGCGGGGGTGTTCATTCGTTAGTGTTCATTTGAAATTAGCTCATGTTTGGTTATACATACATTTTGGATTTCATTAGCATGTTTTAAATTAAGTTTGAATATGGGGTTATTTTTTGGTGATTCAAACACGGTTGTGGATATTTATTATGAAGGTATTGATCATATCAATTATTATACTCCCTTCTCAGAGGAAATAGTTGTGGTCAGTTTGGAACCAGAGCAGAACTTCAAGAAGATGGACACTGTGGTGAAGCTGGACTCAGTACGTTTTTCAATTTTATCTGAATATAGCGTCTACATTATAAAACATTTAATAATCATAGGGGATCAGAGTGATTAGGAAAAAACGGATAATGCATTTCAAAATAATCAAAGAAAGTCCCTGTTTAACTTTTACTTGTTCTTATCTCTTGCTTTAACTTAGGGTTCAGATGCAGTGATCAAAGTTGAGGTAAGCAGGACATATAAGTCCCCTGTTTGTTTAACAAAAAGATGATACAGTATAAAAACATAAAATATCAAGATCATTGCGTGGTGGATTAGTCAATAATACCATAGTTAGATCTTAAGTTAGAAGAACATTTTCCCGTCATTATTTAAGATAATACGATTTTTCATTAAAAAAATAAATAATCTAGGATGATGATGGAAAAGGCAAGAAGAAGAAGAGGAAGAAGGGCGGGGAGGACCCTGAGGAGGACGAGCTGGACGAGAGCATGCTGGACTGGTGGTCCAAGTACTTTGTCTCCATTGAGACCTTGACGGAGGTAAGACCCCCACCCATCAGTGACACATCCCTCAGGGCTCAGAACATGCATCAGGGAAAAGCTAGTGATTGATTTATTAACGGTTTTTATTGTAACATTATAAAAGGTTTTAAAAATAAATACATATGGGGATCTTCTTGCAGGTTACATGTTGATACGACAAGATGTATTTTACTATTTCCAGACAGGAAATGAGGCAGGAAACAAATTTTAAGGAATTATTTACAGAAAATATATAGATATAAACAATCTGAGTAATGGGCATGGTAAGTGAAATGGTAAAACCTATTGATCTATTTTCCCCACAGACTCTCAGGTCCCAGGAGACGGCTCTCTCTGACTCAGAGGACAAGGATGACATGGACATCACAGAGGGTGGAGGTATAGTTGTCTCTGATAGCCTCCATCAGGGTTCTTCATGTCCATGTCAAATATCATTCAGCCACCGTCTTTAGTAGTCTGGGTCCGTGCTAAGACTGGGCCAAATATTACTTGCTACTTGCAAATGCTCCCACAGTGCAATGTTTTACATATTTATCGTATTTATCCATACCTGAGTAACTTTGAAAGTATTCTGTCCCTGTCCCTCCGGTACAACACTGATTTTGTATGTACTGATTTTTGTCCAAATAACAACTCTGCTGTTGTCACCCCCTCCCCTCCTTCCCTCTGTTCCTGTTCCCGACCGCTCCCCTGTTCTCAGAGATCAAACCGGATGATTTCCCCGTAAAAGCCAAGAGAGGGAAGAAGAAGAAGAAGTCCACTGAGACACCAGAGAGGAAGAAGCCCAAGCTGGACGAGCTCAAGGTACTCACGTTTTATTTGATTGTGTTTCATTGTCTTTCCTTCCCCTAGGTCGCATGGCATATGTTGTATTTAGCCGGCCTGGGAAGACTTTTGCTCTGTAGAAGTGTTCTGCAAATAACATTGACTTTTGACTCGATCCAATGAGATGACATCGTTTCTGATCATCTTTCCGTTGTGGTTAGGTCTACCCAAAGGAGCTAGAGGCGGAATTTGGCAACTTCGAGGACTGGCTCCATGTTTTCAACCTGTACAGAGGGAAGAGTGGCGACGATGAAGACCAGAATATGGCAGATGAGGACAGACTCATAGGGAAGTTCAAAGTAAGGGCCAACCCTAGCTCTAGTGAAGCCCAAGCTAGCAATTGTAAGCGACTGCAATAATGTGTTTGAGCACAAGATGTGCTGTACTAACAGTTATAATGTAATGTTTGGCTAGATCCATATATTCAGACCCAGAAAAAGAGTGACAAATAGAGCAAACTATCTCTTTTTAATAATACAAATATAATTATAGATGCTGCTTTAGGGAGAACCACCAGGTGCTGTCTCTCTCTCCATGCCATCTTGTCCTGACAGCCCTCTTGTTCTTTCCCAGGGGTCACTCTGCATGTACAAAGTGCCATTGTCCGAAGACTTCAGCAGAGAGTCGGGCTTTGACGCAAGCATGGGCATGTTTCAGAACATCCCGCACAACGATCCAATCAACGTCCTTGTCAGGGTCTATGTCATCAGGGTGGGCGTCCGCTGCACCTCACATCCATACGGTTCACAGGATACAAGTTTAAGAGAAGTTATAGTCGAGCCGGCCAGATTGAAGGAGGTTAAGGGACAACCAAACACTACTTTGAGCTAGTCCCCAACCAAAATTGAAAAAATGCATTTAACCTATATATATTTTTTACATATTGGGCATTAAAGTTAAAATTTGGACCAGGATGATTCCATAATGACTGTTTAACCCACTATATCGCTTTTCATTTAAAATAACTGGTTTTAGGTTTGGTTAACATGTTAGAAAAAAAGTACACTACACAGAACCCTAACCTTTAATGCTAAATCTACCCCTTAACACTAACACTAACCCTTAATGCTGACCTATCCCAAGCTCAGCATGTATTAACAAATATTGTGTATTTTGACCAGGCCACCGATCTGCATCCAGCAGACATAAATGGAAAAGCCGACCCCTACATTGCCATAAAACTGGGAAAGTCTGACATCAAAGACAAGGAGAACTACATATCAAAACAGCTGAATCCGTTGTTTGGCAAGTAAGTCAGCTAAGGAGAAGAAAACAGAATGAGGCGCCGACCACCCAGGGAACCGTTTGGGAACACAAAGATATACAATTAATATCTGCATTTCCCTTCCCGCTGATCAGGTCGTTCGACATCGAAGCCACGTTCCCGATGGACTCCACCCTGACGGTGTCCATCTTTGACTGGGACATGGTGGGAACCGACGACCTCATCGGGGAAACCAGGATCGACCTGGAGAACCGCTACTTCAGCAAACACAGGGCCACGTGCGGCGTGGCCTCCAACTACGCCATGTGAGCTCCAAGTGTTTTAGTGTCACAAGCGCACTACTGTGGCCATGTGAGGGCAGAGTGTTTTAGTGTCACAAGTGCACTACTGTGGCTATGTGAGGGCAGAGTGTTTTAGTGTCACAAGTGCACTACTGCGGCCAAGTGAGGGCGGAGTGATTAGTGTTTAGGGTTTCACAACACGGTCCACAATGTGTCAGAAGATATATGATTTTTTTTTATTATCTTTATTCATTAAAAATGTTGACATGAATTGTATCTGACATGATCTCTTTTCTTTAGCCACGGCTACAATGTGTGGCGGGATCCCATGAAGCCATCCCATGTCCTGGCTAAGCTCTGCAAAGAGGGCAAGTTGGACGGGCCTCACTACGGGCCCGGGGGTCGGGTGAAGGTCGCCAATCGAGTGTTCATGGCTGGCACCGAGATAGAGGATGACAACGGTACGTCTTCCTTCGTCCTGTCATTATAGAGTACATCGAGTACTGACATGAAATACATAGCACTGCAAGCGCTCCCTTTTGATTGGCTCAAATTGGTTGCCCTCCTAAGTTTCCAAGTGACATCACTTCTACACCAGTTTGAGCCAATCGGGATTAGTTGTTGTGATTGTTGTAATGGCATGCGTTTGACCGGAGGTGGCGCTGTTGCTACAGTTCGCTTAGTTAAGAGCTTGGATCCTCGTTTAATATCACACATTGCTTGCTGTGATTCTGGTAGATATGTCTATGTTATTTATCATAGGTTGGATGATGTAATGAAAAAAATATGGTGGTGAATTTAATGATTGTGGCGAAGATGATGTTGTTGGTGGTGATTCTGAGATGATGAAGGGGATGATAATTGTGTTGGAGACGACGATGAGGGTCATGATGATGATGATGTTGATGATGTTGATGAGCAGGTTTGAAGAAGCCGACCGAGGAGCACCTTGCCCTGACGGTGTTGAGGCACTGGGAGGACATTCCAAAAGTGGGCTGCAAACTGATCCCCGAGCATGTAGAAACCCGGCCCCTCCTCCACCCTGATAAGCCCGGGATCGAACAGGTATGTCTGAAACACACTGAGGCTCAGACGGAGGCTGAGGCCGTCCCCCGTCAAGGTCCTCCCAGCGGAGACCTGTTGAACCCCACGGGGCCTCTCTGTTCCACTTCACTAAAGAAACGTGTCTGAAGCCAGGGGCGGAGGGGGAGATAACAGAACCCCCTGTTCCACAGTGCTAAGCTCAAGCTGCGCCTGCGCTGTGGAAGTCCTCATTGATTCACATGAGCGGAATGAAAGGGATGGTGCTCTACTCCTGTGCTTTGGTGTGTTTCAACAGCGTCAGAGCGCTCACACACACACATAATAATAATAATAATAATAATAAATGAAATGTATATAGCGCTTAATATGGTACTCTAAGACGCTTTACATATTGCCATCAAAACTATGTAAGACAGACTAGGAATAAAAGAAAAACAGAGGTTAAACATGAAGAATAAGGTGGGAGTTAGGTGGGTAAGGCTAGTGTGAAAAGGTATGTTTTGAGTGTAGATGTGGGTATACATGTTCCCTAAAGAGACATTATAAAGGAGACATATTATGGTGTTTTCCCAACAGGTAAACATTGTATATATGAGTTCCAGAAAACATGTTTTTGAAGCTGTTTGTTGGTAATAGCTTTTAGGGAAAAAAATCGCCTAGCGCTATTCCCCTCTGGTTAACTCCCTTCAGAATGTGCTGTTTCTGGTGTCTTTAGCTTAAAAGAAAATGAGCTGCTGCCCATTGACCAATGCGCTGTCAGAGTGTACCACAGCATGGAGAAGTGATTGTTGCTGTTTGCGGACCCCTGGAGCTCTATATCTAGATAATATAATATTTAGGTATTTATATAATGTATCTAATATCACGGCCAAAAGCTATGTGCGCCTCGGATGATATTAAGAATAATAAAGACTGCGTCTGACATCTCTGGTACTTCCACAACAAGTAAAGACTCGTAGTGGGGGTTATCTCGGCTATGGTTGAGAAGAATTGGGGGAAAGGAACTTTGGCCTTGACTCTCTTTAGCCCATATTGAAACGCGACATGGAGGACAAAGGGATTGTACTCCCGGGGCTGAGCGGCCGGACTGCCGCCAAACTCCCCCCTCTGGAGCAGCTCCGGCGGGGGGAGCACAATCCCTTTGTCCTCCATGTCTCCTCCACCGGCAGTCCGGCAGCGCTCGTCTGCTGGTCCAAAAAATTTAGCTTTGCTCTGATTGGAGGGGGGTGGGGAAGTTGGAGGTAATATTCACGTGCCCCCTTCCTACGTAGGAGGGGGCGCCGAAACGGACTTGCTCGTTTGGTAACTGTAGGCGGGGTACCTTCAGAAATGTATATCTAGATGTTGGTGGACATGTTCCCTAAAGACATGTTAACATGTTGTGATGTTTTGCGATCAGGGGAGGATCGAAATGTGGGTGGACATGTTCCCTAAAGAGATGACTGCCCCTGGACCCGCCCTCGACATATCACCACGGAAGCCAAAGAAGTAGGTTCTCCCACTCAGAGTACATCCAGTGTACATAGTGTGGATCCAGATCCAACAAACCACCTGTTTCTGTTGGGCAGTGTATCTTTCTGTTACACCAGAACAAAGTTGTCCTTTTATATTCAGGTGAACGTTTGCATTCTTTGCTAAAATTGTCCCGCCTGTCTGTCTCTCTAAATGTCTAAATGTCTGTCTGCCCATCTCTCCATATCTTTGTCTGTCTCTCTCTATGTATATCTCTCCGTCTGCTTCTCTATACGTCTGTCTGTCTGTCAGGTTTGAACTGAGGGTGATCATCTGGAACACAGATGAGGTTGTGTTGGAGGACGATGACATCTTCACCGGGGAGAAGTCCAGTGACATCTTTGTACGAGGGTAAAGAAACCTGCTGTGGATACACTAACAAACCTTTGAAAACACACTAACAAACCTGTAAAAACATATTGACAAACCGTATCGGAACACACTAACAAACCTGTAAAAACATATTGACAAACCGTATCGCAACACACTAACAAACCTGTAAAAACATATTGACAAACCGTATCGCAACACATTAACAAACCTGTAAAAACATTGACAAACCGTATCTGAACACACTAACAAACCTGTAAAAACATATTGACAAACCGTATCGGAACACACTAACAAACCTCTGAAATCGCAGAAAAAAACCTTCTGTAAAAACACTAACAAACCTGTAAATAAACAGGGACAACGCTTATCTGAATACACTTCAAACCTGTAAACATAAACCTTCTGTAAAAACAGTAACATACCTTCTGGAAATACACTAACAAACCCTTATTATACATATCGATCATAGCAATATTTTTCTGTTGATGTATGGCTGGCTGTATTGAACCAGCAGAACCAGCCATCCTAAAAAGGTATGTAACCTCTTTGGCTGGCTATAACATCTGTATGGTGTCCCTCTCTGCTGTGCTCCCTGTCCACAGCTGGCTGAAGGGCCAGCAGGAGGACAAGCAGGACACCGACGTCCACTACCACTCAATCACCGGCGAGGGCAACTTCAACTGGCGCTTCGTCTACCCCTTCGACTACCTGATGGCCGAGGAGAAGATCGTCATCTCCAAGAAGGAGTCCATGTTCGCCTGGGACGAGACGGAGTACAAGATCCCGGCCCGCCTCAATCTCCAAGTGTGGGATGCCGACCACTTCTCTGCGGACGACTTCTTAGGTGCGGCGGGCGTCCCCGTCTGGGTGTCTGAAACTAAGATATACATTCCAGTTTTCTAACCGTAAGATGGCGAAGCGGTTGAATGATGACCAGACGCGTTCTTGAATCGTTTGATGGTGTACAGAGATTGGAGCGTTGTTGTATTTGTGATTCCTCCCCACAAGTGTCCAGCTGACCGGCGAGAATCTCTGATCCTTGGTCCAGTAAGACATCGTTAGGCCATGTGTCGTAGTGGTCTAGAGGGGATGCTAATTATTTTATTTTTAATCTATGCGGTTGCAGGCGCCATCGAGCTGGACCTGAACCGCTTCCCTCGGGGCGCCAAGACCCCCAAGCAGTGCACCATTGAGATGGTGACCAACGAGGCCGAGATGCCCATGGTGTCCATCTTCAAGCAGAAGAGGATCAAAGGATGGTGGCCCTTTGTGGCCAGAAACGAGGAGGACGAGTTTGAACTGACAGTACGTGGTCTCTGAAATGCATTGCGGCACACAGTGTATATGATTATGATTGATCTGATGTGTAGCTGTGCTCAATAAAATGGCAGGTTCTAACCTCCCTCAAACGCATGTGCCCATAAATGGGAGGGAGAAAGAAAGTAAGTAAGAAGGATCCCCATGTTCGATCTAAGGGGTGTGTTTTAACATCCCAGCGGGGTGGGTGGGTCTGTCAAGGTCCCACCGGGAGGCGTGTTCTACCGAGCAATAGTGCCCTGAACAACATCTCTCTCGCAGGGCAAGGTGGAGGCGGAGCTGCACCTCATGACCGGGGAGGAGGCCGAGAAAGGTCCTGTTGGGGAGGGACGCAATGAACCAGAACCACTGGAGAAACCCAAGTATGGACCCCATCCTCCTCTTCCTCCTCCTCCCCTCCTCCTCTCTCCTCCCCCCCTCCTCCTCCTCTTCTTTATCTCTCCTCCTCCCCTCCCCCCTCCTCCCCCTCCTCCGGTGCTCCTGTGTCCTAAGCGGGGGGCCTCCCCTGAGACTCCGACCGTGGTTCACTCTGAATTTCCTCTGCAGTCTGTAGTGAAACCAACACGTTCCCAGCATCCGCCCACGCCTTGTGGGCGTGTGATCCAACGTCCGCCACCTCCCATCCCGAAGGAGAACTCGAAGCTAAATTGTGACTTAAACTAAATTAAAAGGGAAATCAAACGTGTCAATTAAAGTGATGAACTGGTCCTAAACATAACCAAACATAAACATACCCATAAACGTTGGCAAGTAGCATGTATATAAAATACATGTATAAAAAAAACTCATAAACAACCTTAAATTGCCTATAAACAATAAAAAGAATAACTAAATAAATAAAACTTTAAATAGAGACAACACTGATAAGGGACTTTTTCCACCTGAGGAGTGACACTTAGGAAAGACACACACCTGTGTGTGTGTGTGCTGGACGGCCCCCAGGATCTTCTGGTCACATGGTAAGTCGTGCCTCTGTATCCCTCCTCAGACTCTCAACTTTGTTAAAGACAATGTGAAATGGCATTCAGAGAGCACACGTTGCTTCTGTAATGTGGCGTATGTAAGGATGTCCTCAAAGGCTTAAAATTCTACAAAAGATGTGAAAACACCTTACCGGGGCAAATATATATATCGGACTTTGATGAAAAGATTTGACTATTCTTTCATTTAAAAAACAAATAAAGATTGTTGTTCTTCAAATGTATTCATCAAAGTCCTTATTTTTTTCCTTGTTAAGCAGTTTTCACATGAAGTCTTTAGGACAGCCCCATATGCACTGTATGTCCACGCCAAGAGGCAAAGTGTATTAGGGTTGTGATTGGCTCATTAGCGATTATTGATGATAAGAAAATCAGTCAAGATATCATTTTTTTGCATGACTTGCATGCTTTGTTAATGCATGAATCTGGGAACAAGCCAGCAACAAAAACGAAAAAATGAATTTCATGTTGTCTTTAAATTGTATTCTCGCCCCTTCTGCCTTATCTTCCACTTATCCCAGTCAAATCCACATTTGCATACATGTGTTGCATGTTTGAGAATACAAATAACCGACCACCCCTGCTTTGGTGGTCTTAAACGTTTGTTCCCTGTCCTACCCCCCCCAGCTGCCCTGGTGCCTCACACCACACAAGGCAATTAAGCACTTTGTGTGAAACCAGTACAAGTGGCTGGCCATCAAGATGGGGCTGGCTCTGCTCCTGCTGGTCCCTTTGGCTCTTTCCCTTTACAGCATGCCCGGCTACATGGTGAAGAAGAGGCTCGGAACTTGATTAGCCTCACCAGGCGATCTCTCACAGTTGGCCCGATTTCCCCCCTACCCATTCACCTCCTAGTCTTTAAGACAGTAAACAATGGTTGGTTATGGTATACTTCATACTTAGTCCAAAGGCATCGTTTTTGGGGTAATCTGGAGTCAGTTTGGGATGTCTGCCCTATAGCAGCGCTACATACACAATACTTGAAATAAACACCATCTTGCCTTTTTTTATTTAGTCAGAACTGGTGAAGAATCAACGCTGCTGGTCAAATATTGAAACCATGTTTGTGTTTGGGCTACTATCACCAACATATTTTAGCCGTATAAAGTTGAAGACGACAAGATTTTTTATGATGAGGAACTGGGGGGGGCAATTACTGAAGAAGGAACAACAAAAAGAAAGAAACCCTAAAAAAGAAAGATTTAAATAACACACCATTTCACAAGTGAGGCATTTTGTATGTTATACAATTCAGCCGCAGAGAAACCAAGACAATACCGAGGAAAGAGAAGATAGGATAGGACCCATGGGGGTCTGCTATATGTACCTTAATGCGAGAGCAGAAATGAAGAATAAGGAACGGAAGAAAGGTGTTTGCATGACCGTGATCTTGTCTCATCTGGTCCACTTTTAGACTCAAACATAATGCTTTTGAGCCTGGTGAGTTGGAAAAGTGCATCTCCAGTGGACAGGGGAGGTGATGGAAACAAAACCAGGACCACAAGGAGAGCGATCTGCAGGCATGTATTTGGTCCTGACTTCCTGCCATTGACCAGGTAATAAGGGCAGAAAAAAAGAACACTGAAGGGCATCGCAATGGCGGAATTAACACCAGAAGAAAAGAAAGTATCGCCAAACTAACAGGGAGATTCCCCTGGAGTTTGGTGAAGCAGAAGGGCATCTACGAGTCCACTTGATCCACCACTCAGGTGGTCCAACCAAGAGGAGACCCATGGACATTTGGCACACACAACAGCCAATGATAGATGAGTTTTTTGCCCCTTGACCAAAGCGATTGACTTGATATACTGTGGTGTGCATTCTTTTGGCTTCACAACAAGTTTTAACTGTTCGTTAACCCATTTTCTGTGATTAATTAACATATTTTGTCAGCATTTGGAAAAAATAATGAATGTTATGACTTGGCATCTGTTGGAATAAACTGAAGGAAAAAATAGATAATTTACAGGGACAGAAAACAAATGGCACAAAGTTATGGAGAGGAAAAAACAACAACACGACAGACATGGAAATGTTCTGTGGTAGGCAAAAGAGGTGTGCTCTTTGTAACGGTGATGATATCTTGTTTGTCCCCCAGCCGGCCAGACATCGCTCTCCTCTGGTTCCTCACCCCCTTCAAAGCCATTAAAAACCTGCTGTGCAACCAGTACAGGTGGCTGACCATCAAGATCGTCACGGCGCTGCTCCTGTTGGCCCTATTTGGCGTCTTCCTCTACAACATGCCCGGCTACATGGTTAAGAAGATGCTAGGGGCGTAGCCACGTCAAGCTGTGATATAGCCTCTATCACATATCCAGGGAAAAGCTAGAGGTTTCGAGTTTCTTACTCTTCAAGGGAATGTATTTTAGGTGTATTATGTATTTTTCAGGGTGCAGCATATTGTAGCAGGCCGGGTCAGACGAGAGGTACTGGGTCGAACTCCGATGTCCGCAGGGACGGTCTGACCTGTAGGCATTGTTGAAAAGATGTCCAATTCCTACTTGCTTCCTAATGACACACGTCTTAATTCGCTGTAAATTGCTTTTGTTTAAAGCAACTGAATAAATAATCAAGTAGTATAGGACTGGGAAAGAATCCTCTGTGGGAGTTATATTGCATTGGCCTTGTTGTGAAAATCAAACAATTGTGTTGCTGTTCAAAAGAGGATCCCTTATGGAGGGTATTGAAAACAATGCTTTCTATATTGGCATTATGGAGGGTTTCGGGTGCATACTTATGGCTTTGTCTGGAATTGCTTATTTTTCTATACACATTTTCGGATCGTCAATCGATTCCACGTTGCAAGTCGGTAGAGGGTTTACCTTAAAGCTTTCAATGAAATGCAGACTGGTCAGTAAAGTTATTTTGTGTTTGCCCTCTCTTTTCTCGTTTTTAGTGTTGCGTTATTTAGACAAACACAGAATGTTTGCCTTGGTCTAGCTGTTTCGAGTTGGACGTATGTTGATTTTGAATTATTGGAGTGCGGTTTTCATATATACATACACAACACCTGGAATTTGTGAATAAAGCTCTCTTGAGTTCCTTCAGTGTCCAATTATTGCGTCCTTCCCATGTCCGTGTGTCCTGAGTCTTTCCTGTACACTCTCAAACGCACCGCTTCCCCGTTCTTCTTACACCATCCATAATGACTTCAACATGTCTCGCATACAAACCAATCATGGTGCAAAGCCTATTGGGTAGTCTCTCTGATATAACAGTAACAGTTACACACATGAGCTGTGCGGTACAGCTAAACTACAGACTACGCACCTCCCTCGTATGACCAGTATACGGTGGAGGAGCGGTTTCGGGTTCAAATTTATGTTTCAATTGAAATTATTTTTCTGTGCGCCCACCCATCTACCAACCAGGTATTCTAGTGGTAAGGGTGTTTGAATCCCAACCGCAAGTTGTGGGGCAAACCCAAATGCCTACATGTTGCAAGTTGTCCAAATCCCCAACCTTAATTTACATGTATACCTGGAATTGACTGAAATTGAACTATTCACTGCTACAAAGTAATGAATAGTGCAGCCAAAAAGGCCCTTCCTTTTGTCATTGTCTATCATGGATAGTCTGTGTCTTGCTGGAGCTGAATTCTCTCAGTCAATTCTTTAATGCGTGCTCCCTTCCCTCCTTCCTCCAGCCGCCCTGATATTGCGCTGCTGTGGTTCCTGATTCCTTTCAAAGCGATGAAGAACTTGGTGTGTAACCAATACCGCTGGCTGGTCATCAAGCTGGTGTTTCTCCTGCTGCTGGTGGCTATTTTGGGCCTGTTCATCTACAACATGCCGGGTTACATGGTCAAGAAGATGCTGGGGGCTTGAGCTGTCCACTGGGAGACAATGCCCATATGCTAATGATGTCCATGGGCTTTTATGCACCTAGCTAGTAGCTATCTTGGTTCTAAATGCTAGTTGGGTTGGGGAAACTGCATGCAGAATTCCACATTCAGTTCGCCCGCCCAGAAAGCCTTTAGAAACAAATTGCCGCTTTGTGAATTAGGCCTATTGCGCTCTTCTCTGTTATATGCTGTATTGTCAATTTACAGGTTTTCCATCATGAAAATGTACTAATAATTAGGTCTTTGAGAGTCATAACTGAAATGTCTAGGTGGAAATGAGTCCATATTAATAACCATAATTCCACACATTCCGCCACATCAAATTAATTCAATATTCTGTATACCTGTTCTATACCTGATCATCTAATAGATACATAGGCGAAGATCTAAAGTAGGCTACATTGTTGCAATGTTGTGTGGCATATCTTATATTTGACACATTGTTGTTTCATCGTCAGTTTCTCCATACTTTTGTCTTGAATTGTTTTCAAAATAAATATTTCTTTTGTTGGAAATATATATTGGAGATTTAAAAAGGTATATTTCCCCATATCAATGAGTGAATTGGATTTATGGCTTTGACTTGGATTTATGAATAAATAAATGAAAATGAAGTTCATTTATTTGTAATTTATTAATGTCAACTTTATTTACATCAAATAAGAATTGTGGGCTATTGGATTCATGCAAAAATGCATGCTTGTACTACACACACACTAGTATACATATAGATGTAAAACTGCCTAATAATCTTAGTTTATAAAAAATCCCAATTAGTTTATGAATAACAGTACAATACAGCAAATACTAGCACACTAGTGTACAGAAAAGTGAGCCCTGTAGTCCTCTGTAGTGTTTTACATGTACTTCACACACACATTGATTATGAAGGACGTGTGTGGGTGGAGGACTTGAATTATTTAATTATATATTATTGTGAGGACTGCAAAATTTGCCTAGAGATCTAATCTCACTTTTTGCCATCAATGTTTCATCATCGGAAATGTACATCAAGGAACTGGCCTTTGTTATGCTGCTAAAGAGTTCTAAATTACAGTGATCGCCAACAGCAAACAACAATTTTTCCACTTCCTAGCGACCAATCCGATATACTACATCCCCAACCTGTATGATTCCCGTCTTTTTGACGGTGAAAAACTGTCCAAACAACGGTGATTTTTTGTAGATTTCTGCCTCAGACGGTTGGCACTGTCGATATCTGATTATAAAAAAGATAGTACAAACTTTACAACCAGGAAGGTTTAGAAATGACACGTAATTTGTGCCATGGAGTACATACAACACATTGCACACTAGGCTATAAATAATGGCCAACTTGACTAAGACCAACTAAAACTCTATTTTTGTTCCAAAAAATCTCTTTTGCTGAGAGAAGTTAGTAAAAACAAGCAAACACTGATGATACTCAATCTTTAAAAAAAGTAATATATAACCAATAACGAAAAAACATAAATGTAGAGTTACTCTTCAACCTTACCCCTTTAGTGTGTCCAGGGGCTCTTTCCTGCTTATAATACCAGTTTCTGGGTCAACGGTGGTGAAAATGCACCTGCAGTAAAATAACAGAAAATTCCATTAATGTTTAGATTTGTTGCATAATGTGAGACCAACAGGTTGAAAATGTTAAGCGTAAAAGGGTTTTTCAGAAGCTAGGTCTGGGTCACCTTCCACATGACATTACACGATGGAGTCTGACATCGCCAATCAGCAGCTCCGTCCAAGAATCCTAGAAAAGTAGGATAGAAGAACAACTAATGATTAATTTATTTGTACTTTCTTTTTTGAGTACAGCCAAGGAGAGAAAAAGTTAGAGAGAAAGATATAAAGAGAGGAAATTAAAGAGGAACAGTGCCTGTTGGGGGATAATCCACATTAGATCTAAGAAATATTTTACCATTCATTTTTTTACATGTACAGTAACCATTTATCCCAGCCTTTAGGAAAAGAGTATTCCTTAGTTTTTAATCTATATGTGAGTCTCTCCATCGTTTGAATATCACCGATAATGTTGAGCAGTCTGTAGTCAGGTTCAACAGACTGGAGCCAGTTCTTAGTGATGGCTTCTTTTTGCGGCATCAAGAAGAATCGTTTTCAAATATTGGTCTTCTTTTTGCACAGATCCTTCCATATGTCCCAGGTATAAGACAAGACAAGATCGGGTGATTTTGTATCCTAGTCCCTCGCACAGCACAACGTGGATATGATCCCAGAAAGGTTATATTTTACTGCAGCTCCAAAACACGTGCGTACGATTAGGATCCATCCAGCAGGGTTGTTGAGTGCTCAATTGTTGACTAGTATTCTTGTTGACAAATAAAAATTAAATTCTCTCCATCCATGTGACTATGATAATGTGGAAAATAAACCATACAACTACACATGTTGTCCGGGATCTTTTCACTCAGTTATTTTTCCCATTTAGCTTCGACGTATAACGTTGAATCATATTTAGCTTCCATCAAAGCAGAATACAGAACTGACACAGCTCTGGGAATGACATCATTGTAAGATTGTACAATCACTTTTACCAAAGGATGTATCTCATCAGCATTTTTCTTAATTCTTTCTAAATAGTAATCCCTCAATAGTAGGAATCTGAATAAGTCCCGATTTTTTAGGCCATAGGTAAATTAAATCTTGAAAGTTTCTCTTTTCACCCTTTTGAATAACCTTGCATATTGCTGTTAGACCCATCTGAGTCCACAGTTTGAATCTGCTATCAGAAATTCCCGGTTTGAATTCTTAATCAAAAGCTTTCCATTTTAATAGACCAAGTTACCTTCCCCCTTCAGTTGTTTGATTACCATGTATTTAAGGTAAATGTATCAGTTGTTTGAATACCATGTATTTAAGGTTGATGTTGTTATTGGGTTTAATTCTTCCTCTTCTTTAGTATGGGCAGGAATTTCTCTGCCCAATTAGTGGTTGAATCACGGGCCCAGATGTAGGTATTTCAATATCTTTCCAAAGAGCTACATAATCAACATTACACCAGTAAATAAGTGGACGAAGTTGTGCTGAATTAAGTTAAGAAGTGCAAGCCCCCCCCCCCTTGTCTTTAGGCAGCTGGATCTCGGGTTCTTTACCCCCATATAAAACTAGATGTTCGTCCATCCCAACTGTGAACTGGATCTGTGGTATGCAAACAGGCAAAGATTAAAACAAATATAATAAATGTGGCAAAATATTCTGTCAAACAGAACTTTGTGTTCCGTTTGTGAAAGGTGAGTTTCTTGCAGGAAGTCAATCTGCGTCCTTCCCTTATTCATTTTAGCTATAATTGTAGCTCTTTTGACTGGGTTTCCTAAGCCATTAAAATCTAGGGACATTCGTTTGATACAATCTTGTTTGGTATTAACAGGCTGCTTTTAGTCTGTTCACATTGTAGTGTCTCCCCCTCAGGCTAACAGTGCAATAACCATAGGAGCTGAACATAATATGAAACAAACAAACATAATGTAACATACCCAGTGACGGCTGGTGGTGATTTTGGGTGGGTGGGCTAACGAATGCATTACATTTATCAATACTTCACAGGGCTCCAGACACCATGATTGAGGAAAAATAAGGTGTTTAAAGTGCTTCACTGAGCTGAAATTGAACATTTCAAACTAAACCATTAAGCAAAATAAAACTTTTTTTGTGCTTAAAGTATTAAACAATTAAAATATTGACCGGTCTCCCTTTGCGCAAAATGCGGCTGTAGACGATCACACACTCTTTGGTAGAGACGTCTGTGTCGCCGTCAATCATGAAGGACATGTATGTGGCGTTTCCGACGTCAGCAGCTGTCTTTTGCTTTAAGGTGTCGCCTATTACCGCAATGAATTGTGCACATGCCATCTCATTGCTATACGTCGGGTTGACGTTTAATCCATTTTTCTTCATGAGAATAATTTCGGATTTAAATTTGGTGAATGGCAACTCCTCTTTGGCAATGTTGTATGCAACATTAAATTGGATCATTTCCGATTCCTTAGAGAACCTTATTGTTACTGCCTGTCGCTGAAATACAGCTGGGAGAGGGGCCACTTTCTCTACACACTTGTCACGTCGTGTTGGGTTATTTAGACATATGCTTTTTTAATGTTTCGATACGAAACGTTGTTGACCCGCTTACAAATGCACTACTACCAGACATATTCTGACAGCATTCCTGACAGTAAAAGCAGTGCGTTCCGTAATGCACTGCGTAATAATAAAATGTTACATAGATGAGTCAGCATTTAATTAATTTGTGTGACAGAAACAACTAAATTTCATGGATACATTTAAAGTTTATTCAAATAAATAAATTATGATAGATATGTTTAAAAACACATACGCCATACTGCACTTGCGCTACTGTGCTGTGATTGGTCGAAGGTCACTGTACTGTAGCTACTGTGCTAGCTGTAAGTCCAAGGTCAGCCTTTGGGCTAAACTAATTTAGCCCAAATGGGAAGCATATGAAGGGGGCGTGTCAGGGCACCTGTCAATCAAACGTCAATGGAAGCTTACGCTACTGTGCTTGGGCTAAATGAAATTAGCCCAAATGGGGGCGTTTCACGACACCTGCCAATCACAATGAAATGGACGCTTACGCAACTGTGCTTGGGCTGAATGACTTTAGCCCAAATGGGAAGCATATGAAGGGGGCGTGATACCTGTCAATCAAAATTGAATGGAAAGTTACGCTACTCCGCTTGGGCTGAATACATTTAGCCCATTCACTGGACAAAACCCAAGATATATCATGTATCCTGGGTTTTTCTGTCATTTTTTGGTGCTGTTGCTGCTTTAGGTTCTACCAAAATATAAAACAATATGTTCTATGGTTTATAAGAATATTTTTTTATTTTTACTGCAAAAGGTAGGAAGGGCTTAGCCCTGTTAGCCCATTTATACCAGCCGTCCCTGAACATACCTATAAACAGAAGAGGCGACCTCCAAAAAGAGATGTCAACAACCCTCATACAGTATGTTGACTCCCCTTTAGTTTCGAGGGGAGATGCCTTCCACAGCTAGTAGTTAGATGTAACCCATAAGGGGTAGATCTGCCCATACTAGACTATGTTGTAGCCGGCTGTGCTTCAGTCCCTTTTGAGCCAACATGTCTGAAATCGATATCCCTTCAGGTCGAATTTGACACCAACTTATTTTTTACTTATTTTTGACCGGCATTACAATTTAAGGATATTTTATTCACATTTATACTTAGTGTCCGGTATTCATCTCGCGTTGTTTTCAGTGTGTTGGAAATCTTGCAGCCGTCCTCTCACCCGTCTGCCTGCCTGCGAGGTTCGGTCTCGGTACCTCCCAACGCGTGTCAAAGTAGGGCTGGGCGATATGGACCAAAACTCATATCACAATATCTTTCGTTTTGAATGGCGAAATAAGATATTTTGAACAAAACGGGCAAAGTGTGTAGTTTTAACTCAACACCACAAGTAATCATCATCAACAATTTATTTAGGTTTAGTTTAGTTTTTTTTCTCAACAAAGCACAGCTGTGCATAAAAGTGTTGACAGGCCTACAGCTTCACAGTATAACAGAGAGATATATTAAAACAAAGGCCTACATAAGCCTATATTCTGATCTAATAGGCAAGCATACCTCTCAAAATAACAAAAATGTACACAGTAGTGCAGGCCTCACCTGTTTGAAAATATACAGCTGCATATTTAGTAAACTGTGAAAATAAAATGTATAAAACATAAATAAGCGCTTGGTGTATTGCAAATAACAATAAATGTGAAAATAAAATAAAATATTCCTACTGAGGTAGACTGAGAAGACTATGTCTTCCTATGTAAACTTGTCTCGACTACATGTCTCTTTCAAAAATATACAGATAAAACTCTTACTACTGGCGTCTATCTTATCCTTTTGCTCTTGGACGTCTGCGTTTATTCTGGTTAATGTTTCTGGTTAATGTCCTCCTTAAACTCTGCCAGTTCGTTTTTCACTTGGGTGGTGATGTCGCGATGATAGTTTTCAGGTCAATTTTCAGCTTGTTTTGTATGGCTTGGATTTGCTTGCTAATGTTATCTAAGCTATCTTGCGGAATAGCCATAGCTGTAGCTTAAGGTGTTAGCTTGTCACCTTCCTCGTTAGAACGATTTATTTAATTACCTTGTCCGTCCGGGACTTTTTTCTTCTTTCATTTCTTTGATCCTCCGCTCATTGTCAAAGTCCATTCATCTTTCTTTGTAACATATTAAATTTTTTGCAGCGTTTATCGTGTTGCCGTTAGGGAGCACAATATTCAAGCATCCATACTGCTCAACCGTCACCCGGAAGTTTTACAAAACAACTATTGTTTTGTATTTACATTTCCCTCCCCAAAAATTTGTAAAGAAAGATTAATACAAAATGTAATAGTTATAAACTGGGATAAGACTTCCAAGTTTAAGTAACATTTATGGATTTCAGAAAAAGCTGTGTTCAAGATATTTGCATTGGATTGTTTATCTCGCACTCGTAAAAATTGAAAGTAAATGAAAATATGCATCTCATGGTAAAAAAATCGAAGGAGAATAGTACCTCCTCAAAGGCATTGCAGTCACTGACGACGATGTTAGGACGGAATCTCTCCACCGTAACGTCCTTCTGCAGTTTGCCGTTGAGGTCTCCAACTGACGCCTCCGACAGCAGCATCACAGGCCCAACGTCTGGATATGCCACCTTCTGTAAGGTTGAAGAACAGCAACTAGTACCTCCGAAAGACATGACAGCTTTTATTAAGCAGGGGTATAATGAATTCAGTTTGATTAGTGAATTACAAAAAAGACATGACTGCCGTTAACTTCGGCAGAGCAAGCAAATATTAGTTAGTAATTCAGAAAAGAAAAACAACCAAGCCCGGCCTGCGGCAGGCTGAGGTTCACCTCGTCCTGGGAGAACAGCTTCTCCTGGTCGGCAGACCTGCGGGGCTCCATGTGGGGCTCAAAGTGCACCAGACGGTAGCCTATCTCCCCCTCCAGAAAGCGGGTGATCCAGCGGGCTGCCTCGTCGCCACAGTCCCTCCCCTGGATGTCCGTACCGAACACCCTGGAGGAGGAGAATGAGAAGGTTAGTAAGTTATGTATTGTTTCGAAAAACACAAAATCCCATTGTTCCATTCCACACTGTCACTTAAATAGCATCTGAACAACACGCCACTGACTTTAAACCAGGTATTTCCTGGTTTGTGGCGCAAGTGGTTTCTGAAACTGCAAAATAGCACCTGGGAACGGTGCTATATCAGAACACGCCTCCTCCTTTCGCCGAACCGCCCCTTGGGGCGCAAGATCATTCCCTAATTTACAGACGCGTGGCGCAGGAGGGAAAAGGACGCTATGCGCCAGTTGCAAACTATCAACGACACATGCGCCAGTGATTAAGTCAATTGCGCCGGATGCAAGATAACATATTGGTACATTATATTTATCTTTCCCTGCTACTTTTTTATTGAGATTTTTTACAAAAATTACAACTGTACCCAAACCAGTCTCCTCATCGTCATCGTCATCGTCATCATCATCATCATCATCATCATCATCATCATCAAATCCCGATGGGGGTTTGTTTAGAACAGAATGATGTTCCACCAAAGGAGAAGATGACAAATAGACACACAGCCTGTGGCAGTAGCGCTACTCAGACCAAGTTAAGGTCAATCATACGCTGCTGTACCAAAACAAATGATCCACCTGCAGTCCATGATGGGGTGGTGGGGCTGCTGAAGGGGCATCTGCAGCTCTTCCATGCCAGGACCGTTCAGACATAGCCTCCCGCCGTCGCTGGTCAGGGCCACCAGCACCAGTCGCGGCTGCTGCCTCCCGGTCACCATGTGACCGTCCTCCTTGACCACCAGCCAGTGCCTGTAAATACACGTCAGAGCCATACAGTCTATAGAACCACACAGTCAATAGTAGCCAATAAGTCTATAGTACCACCATACAGCCTATAGATCCGTACAGTACACGGTACCACAATACAGTCTATAGTATCACCTATAATAAAACCATACGGTAGGCCTATATAGTAAAACAATACTATATTTAGTACCACCATACATTATACAAGTTTGTGGTGTGTGTGTGTTTCTGTGTCAACTCTCTGGATAATAGATTACTTATTGTTGACCGAGTGCCGCCTCCAGCTCGGTTCGTCAACACAGAATGGGCAACGTTTTGATTTTGCAGTAACACAACGGCCCACTACGAAATAAACAAAAACTGTCCCGTCCATTTAGATATACGGATCTATATAACGTGTTTTGGATACTTTTTACTCCACATTTCCAGCCCACGATGGTCAACAGCGCAACATTTGTTTGCAAAGTTCGGTCCATGCGTAACGTTAACCAGAGAAAATGCAAATGATGAATCGGATTCATCATTTGCATTTTCATTGATAGTGGATTAGGAATATTATTCCTAATCCACTGTCACTCATTAGTCCAAAACCACTGTCACTCTTTAGTCCAAAACCGCTGTCACTCATTTGTCCCCGATCACTTTTCCTTTAGTTTAGAACCAGTACATACCGATCCCGAAGTTCTCCATGTTTTAATCCGATGTGGTGGCATTCTGCCAAAGCCACTGAGATGCCTTTCCCGGACTTCAGAGGGTGAACTAAAAGTTGCGATACAACTCCAACTCGGACCTTTTCTCTACTCCTTAAACTTCTCCACGCCAGACCCAAGCAGACCACCGCAGCACCCGCTCCTCCGATCACAAGATACAACTTTTTATTCTGCGCAATTGTTGTGGCAATCGAAAGCTTTTCGAAGTCCATGTTTGAGTTGGGACGAGAGAGGAGGCAGTCAGGCAGACTGTTGGACTTTGCAGCGCAATGCTTGTTTTGTATTTCAAGGAGGACTACCGTCTGTGACGCTGTACGCAGTGGTTACGTCAAGCGCAGATTTATGCTCCCATCAAATCGTGCTACCTAGTGGTTCTATTTCATGTAGGTTACGCCATAGACATCCTATGCATAGACGCAGCATTGGCTGCTGGGACGCGAGAAATGCGTCCGCCATGGTGAAGTGGGGGTGGGGAGCCAGGGAGTAGCATAAAGTCCGAGGGGAGATTGGAACAGAGGATGTATTTCTGCTTGGGGAACACAGTTTGGCATCAACAACCACCATTCTGACTTCTTATCATTGGTTGTGTCTGTGTTTCATAAGATAAGGCTGCACCACATTGCCACTTGAATTTCCACTCAACTGAAACTGCTATTACAAGAGTTGTAAATGACATACTTTTAGCTTTGGATAAAAATACAAGCACAATGCTTGTGCTGTTGGATCTGAGCGCTGCGTTTGATACGATCGACCACAGCACTCTTCTTCACCGTCTTGAACACTATGTGTTAGGGTGGTGGTGGTGCGAGCAGGCAGGTAGGACCCAAACGCAGACGGTTTCAGGAAACAGCACTTTATTCAGGCCTAAAGGCTAAGGCACAGGAATCAGGGAACTCGGGAGACAACTCGGAACTCGGGAGACGACAGGGAACTCGGGAGACGACAGGGAACTCGGGAGACTAACGACCACAAACAACCACGGACAACCACAACTAACCACAGCAAACCACGATAAACCACAATTAACAACCACAGCAAACCACGATAAACCACAATGACAGCACAAGGAACAAAGGAAAGACGAGGGCTTAAATAACAAACACAACGAGGAACAGCTGAGACACATTAGGGGAGGGAACAGTAATCAACACAGGAGGGAAACACAGGGAGACACCCACACCCTGACAGTACCCCCCCGTTAAGGGTCGACTCCCAGGCGACCCACGACAAGCAAAAAAACAAAGAAAGTCAAACCCAAAACGGGTGGGTGGAGGGGCGCCAGGAGGGGGGAATCAAAAAAAAATAAATGGACTGGGGCAGAGCCGAGGGACGTCAGGCGGGCGGCCAGAAAACTGCCCCAGGGCATGGCAGGGAGCCTCAGGCGGACGGCCTGAGGGGCAAGCAGAGGCAGAGTGACGGCGGAACCCTTCAGGAGGCCGGCGGCAAGGACAATGAGGGCTCAGTCGCTCAGGAGACCTGCAGTGGCACAGAACCCCCTCAGAAGGCCGGCAGCGGTGAAGGCGGAACCCTTCAGGAGGCCGGCGAAGGTGAGGTAGAGGGCGGGTCCCCTCCAGAGGAAGGCCAGGTAGAGGGCGGGTCCCCTCAGGAGGCAGGCCAGGTAGAGGGCGGGTCCCCTCAGGAGGAGGGCCAGGCAGAGGGCGGGTCCCCTCAGGAGGCAGGCCAGGTAGAGGGCGGGTCCCCTCAGGAGGCAGGCCAGGTAGAGGGCGGGTCCCCTCAGGAGGCAGGCCAGGTAGAGGGCGGGTCCCCTCAGGAGGCGGGCCAGGTAGAGGGCGGGTCCCCTCAGGAGGCGGGCCAGGCAGAGGGCGGGTCCCCTCAGGAGGAGGGCCAGGCAGAGGGCGGGTCCCCTCTGGTGGCAGGCCAGGTAGAAGGCGGGTCCCCTCTGGTGGAAGGCCAGGTAGAGGGCGGGTCCCCTCCGGTGGAAGGCCTTGAAGGGGAACCCCCCTCGGGAAGGAGTGGAGGAGGGCCCCCACAGGCAGGAGCGGGGAGCGTGCCTCCCCTGGACGGTCTGGAGGGCGGACCCCCTCCGGCAGGAGCAGAGGCCGGTCCCCCTCTGGAAGGAGCAGGGGGCGGGCCCCCTCAGGCAGGAGCGGAGGGCGGACCACCTCAAGCAGGCGAAGAGGCCGGTCCCCCTCTGGAAGGCTAGGAGTGGGCTCAGGAACCGGACAGGGCTCGGGGACCGGAGTCAAAGCGGGAGCTGGAGTGCCAGGAGGAACCGGGTGGTACCCCAAACTCTCCCAGCGAGCTATCGCCTTCATAAAAAATGAATCCTGCAGCTCACGGCTAACCGGGTGGCACCCCAAACTCTTCCAGCGATCTATTGCCTTCAAAATAAATAAATCCTGCCGCTCACGGCTAACCTGATCGTCCGCTGGGTCCATTCGTGGTGCTGTCATTCTGTTGGGGTAGGTGGCGGTGCGAGCAGGCAGGTAGGACCCAAACGCAGACGGTTTCAGGAAACAGCACTTTATTCAGGCCTAAAGGCTAAGGCACAGGAATCAGGGAACTCGGGAGACAACTCGGAACTCGGGAGACGACAGGGAACTCGGGAGACGACAGGGAACTCGGGAGACTAACGACCACAAACAACCACGATAAACCACAACTAACAACCACAGCAAACCACGATAAACCACAATGACAGCACAAGGAACAAAGGAAAGACGAGGGCTTAAATAACAAACACAACGAGGAACAGCTGAGACACATTAGGGGAGGGAACAGTAATCAACACAGGAGGGAAACACAGGGAGACACCCACACCCTGACACTATGTTGGTTTCGGGGGTACGGCTCATGGTTGGCTTGAATCGTACCTCACCGATAGAACCCAATTTGTGCTTCATGAGGGTGCAGAATCAAAGCGCTGTAAATTGCGCTTTGGCGTACCACAAGGGTCGGTTCTTGGTCCATTACTTTTTGCAATTTATATGCTTCCCCTGGGTGACGTTATCCGCGGCTTCGGAATTAGCTTCCATTGCTATGCGGATGACACCCAGCTCTACATTCCTATAGATTCCGGGGACTCGGGCCAGATTCAAAGGGTTGAGTCCTGTCTAGCTGCTGTGAAGGGCTGGATGTCATAAAACTTCCTACAGCTTAATACTGGGAAGACAGAGCTGATGATTATCGGCTCGAAGCGGGACCGGGAAAAGTTTGAGGATGTCTCTCTGTGGTTGGATGGCTTTGCCATCCCACAGAGTGCATCCGTCAAAAATCTTGGTGTCCTGTTTGACCCTCACTTATGCTTTGACCAACATATAAGAAGTATAACTAGAATTGCCTTTTTCCATCTGACAAACATTGCAAGAATCAGCCCAATGTTATCTGCAGTGGATGCAGAGACACTGATTCATGCATTTGTTTCGTCAAGACTGGACTATTGCAATGCATTGTTCTCGGGATTACCGAACTCTACCACAAAAAGTCTACAGCTGGTACACAATGCGGCAGCTAGACTGCTGACCAGAACGAGAAAGTTTGATCATATTACACCTATTCTCGCCTCTCTACACTGGCTACCAATAACTTTCAGATCAGACTTTAAGGTGCTATTGTTAACCTATAAAGTCTTGCATGGATTATCTCCATCGTACCTGAAGGACCTGATCATTCCTTATAGTCCTTCTCGGTCCCTCCGGTCTTCGGGAGCTGGCCTTCTTTCACTGCCGAAGGTTAAAAAGAAATCGGCTGGACAGAGAGCGTTTGCCTATCGAGCCCCTTTTCTATGGAATAGGCTGCCATCAGCGATCAGGGAAGCTGACTCTGTGGAGCTATTCAAAGGGAAGCTCAAAACGCACCACTACAATCTTGCATTTGGAGTGTGAAAACAACTGATGCGAAGTGAAGACTACTCTGTTTGCTTGTGCTTTTCTTATTACATTATACATTCCCACTATGTACTTTTCCGTTCTAATTCACTATTCTGTCAGTTGTAGCGTGCTGCGGGTGCTGGACTGGATGCCTGGACTCTCCTCATGGATAACCGGCCAGAACCCCATCACCATTTTAATATGATGTGCATGTATTTACCTGTATGTCAATTGTGGCACCCATTGCACTCCTGACCATCCCTGGAAGAAGGGATCCCCTACACTGCGTTTCTTCTCAAGATTTCTTCCTTGCTGATTCAAGGGAGTTTTTTCTTGCCCGTGTGGGGGCATGGGTAAAGGGGGGTGTCACAAATATTTGGCCTGTTAAGCCCTTTGAGACTGTAATGGTGATTAAGGGCTATACAAATAAAATTGAATTGAATTGAATTGCCAAACTCGCCTCTCTTGAACTTCAGAAAGGAAGCACGAGAAAGAAGTTATGCAAAACAGTCCTCTTTCAGGGTTTTAATCCCACAAAGATATTGATATTTTTGACATTCACATATACTACATTGGTCAGTCTGCATTTAACCAGGCTGCTTTTTATTGTAATTTGCATTTCACTCGTTCTGGTCTGATAATTTCCCATCCCAAAGAAGGGCACCACTAAGGTCCTGAATGACCTCAGACCTGTGGCTCTCACCTCTGGTCATGAAGGCCATGGAAGGGATCATCAAGGATCACATCACCAAGGCAACTGGCTCGATGACGGACCCGCGGCAGTTTGCCTACCAGGCTGGTAGGGGAGTTGATGACGCGAAAATATTCATCATAAATACCATCCACAAGCATCTTGAAATCCCCAAGACCACAGCCAGACTTCTGTTTGCAGACTTCTCATCGGCATTCAACAGCATGCAGCCACACATTCTGGCTGAGAAGCTCATCACACGCTTCCATCTCAACCACCAACTCACTCTGTGGATTATTGACTTCCTCACCAAAAGGTCACAGAGGGTGTTGGTGAACCACACCCTGTCCGATACCCTCTTCACCTCCACGGGCTCTCCACAAGGATGTGTCCTCTCCCCACTCCTCTTCATTCTCTACACAGATGACTGCAGATCCACCCAGCCTGATTGTCACCTTGTGAAATTCGCTGATGACACAGTCCTCCTGTCTCTGCTTCCCAGCCACACACAACATCACAGCTCAGCTCTGCAGGACTTTACAGAATGGTGTGAAGGCTCTGGTCTTGAGCTCAACATCACTAAGACCAAGGATATGATTGTGACCTTCTCCCCCAAACAGAAACAGGTGGCTGAGGCAGTCACCACTATCATCCAGGGGGAGCCAGTGGAGAGAGTAGAGGAATACAAATACCTAGGAACATTATTTGACAACCTGCTAAAGTTCTCCTCTAACACATAGGAAATCCTTAAAAAGTGCCATCAGAGACAATACCTACTGAGGAAGCTGAAATCATTTGGGATTAATAAGGACATTCTCACCACAGTCTTATGCCGTCATTGAAAATGTAATAACCTTTTCTTTCACTAGCTGGTTCCACTCCATCACCCTGCAAAACAAGAACCGCCTGTTGAATGTGGTTAAGGTCTGCTCAAAGATCATTGGGCAGCCTGTCCGAGCTCTCTCCCCCCTATATGACCAACAGACTGTAAAAATCTGCCCGTAGGATTCTTCAGGCCCCCTCCCATATCCTGTTTACTGAGTTTGAGTGGCTCCCCTCAGGACGCAGACTCCGCTGTCCATTCTGTCGGACACAAAGGAGGAAAGCAACCTTCATGCAGGGCTGTCCAGCTCCTTACTGCTGACCACTAACTTAACATGTAGCATAACATGCTTCAATGCACTTTATAATGGGTGTGAGTGTGATGCGTGTGTTGTTGATTATACAGTGTGCTGTTGCTTATGTTTGTTGACTGTGTCTTGTGTTTTTTAAGCTACTGTAATGTGCCCCCTTTAAATTGCCCCTCGAGAATGAATAAAGTGATTTTAATTGATTTGAATTTTGCTGTATCAATTCCCACCTGCAAACTCCAGTCCATTCCATCCATCCATCCACAATTAAACATTCCATCAGCAGATTTGTATCATGCCGGATTCTCATTTTAGGCAAAGTATAAGACAATACTTTAACAGTATAATTGTAACCATGATATAAATGGAGTCATTCAAGTAACAATATTCAAATGCTAACATTGTTGGGTAAGACAGAATTTGGTTTTATCTGAATCCAGTGAAACAGATTGGTGGTTTTAGCTGATGAAACTTTCAGGTGTTTATATATGTTGTTTAAGTATTTGGCAGACGCTTTATTCCAAAGCGACATACATAAAAAATACATTTAAACAATCACTGTAAACATTATGATAATTTAAGGAAAGAATGTTGTTAATAAAAGTAAAAACAAAATATCAATACAAAGTCTCAAGACAGAATAACCTGCTGTGGTGTTCCCAACACAGAATGTTACACAGTAGTTGTATCAGTTTGCAGGTTCCCCAATGTGATTGGTTGGCATTAGGTGCGTGTGGGCATCTATTGATTGTTCATATAGGTATAGGCAGAATCGTATGGAAAGCCAAGAAGGCCACAATCCGGACCTAGATTGGCGCGGTAAAAGTGCAAAACCGTACGGAATCCGTACGGAATCCGTACGGTTTCCGTACGGTTTGGCATGAATTCCGTACGGAATCCGTACGGAAACCGTACGGAAACCGTACGGATTCCGTACGGAATTCTTGCCAAACCGTACGGATTCCGTACGGATTCCGTACGGATTCCGTACGGTTTTGAATGACTAATAGCCGCGGCTATTAGTCATTCACTCCGGCTATTAGTTATTCACTCCGGCTATTAGGTATGCAGAACGAGCCCCTCCCCTTCTTTGCTTGACTAAGTTTGAAGGCTGTCTAACCAATCAGTGAAGAGAAAGACCAGACTAAAGTAACGCATTGTCGAAACTAGAGCTGCAGTGCCTCCATGTTTCGCCGTAACATAAGGCTGTGTCGTCTTTACTAGTTTCACTACAATGTAATGACCACCACTAGCTAGTGGAAAATATATTTGTGTCTAGTACAGTGATATATTTGTATATGTTAGGCTATATATTGAGATGGCAGTGTGCGAAATACCCGACAATATTCGGGGCCACCACTATATCCTGGTGCTAGTTGACTATGCCACCCGTTACCCCGAGGCCCTCCCCCTGCGCGCCGCCACCGCCAAGGCAGTCGCCCGTGAACTAATGCTCCTTTTTAGCCGGGTGGGGATAGCGAAGGAGGTGCTCACCGATCAGGGGTCGTGCTTCATGTCACGGGTGATGAAGGAGGTCCTCAGGCTCCTGCAGGTGAAGCAGCTCCGGACCTCGGTTTACCACCCCCAGACAGACGGCCTGGTCGAGCGCTTCAACAAAACCCTAAAGCAGATGCTCAAGAAGGCCATGCAAGCCGACGGGAAGAACTGGGACCAACTACTACCCCACATGCTGTTCGCGGTACGGGAGGTCCCCCAGGCGTCCACCGGGTTCTCCCCCTTCGAGCTGTTGTATGGGCGGAGACCCCGCGGGATCCTGGACATCGCAAAGGAGGCCTGGGAGAGCCAGCCGTCCCCCCACCGCACCACCGTGGATCACGTGGAGCAGGTACGTGACCGCATGGCCCGGGTGTGGCACATCGTCCGGAGGCACCTCCAGCAAGCGCAGCAGGCCCAGGCGAGGGTCTATAACCGAGGAGCCCAGCTGAGGACCTTTCAGCCCGGGGACCTGGTCCTGGTTCTGGTCCCCACGGCGGAGTGCCGGTTCCTGGCCAAGTGGCAGGGACCCTACGAGGTGGTGGAACGAGTGGGCGAGGTGAACTACCGGGTCCGCCAGCCAGGGAGGCAGAAGCCGACACAGCTGTACCACATCAACATCCTGAAGCAGTGGAGGGGGGGGGAGCAGACACCCGCCGACCCCGCTCCCTTGGCCCTGGCGGCCCGGCAGGAGATCCCGGAGGTCCCGGTGGGGGAGGACCTCAGCCCGGCCCAGAGACACGACCTGGACGAGATCGTCCTACAGCATCGGGACGTGTTCTCCGACCTGCCGGGGAGGACTGCCGTCACCCACCACGACATCCGGACGGCGCCAGGCATAAGGGTAAGGGTTCCGCCCTACAGGATCCCAGAGGCCCGGAGGGAGGCCATACGGACCGAGGTGCGCCGAATGCTGCAGCTCGGAGTGATAGAGGAGTCACGCAGCGCCTGGTGCAGCCCGGTGGTCCTGGTGCCCAAGCCGGATGGAACCTTTAGGTTCTGCAACGACTTCAGGCGGCTGAACGAGGCATCGGAGTTCGACGCCTACCCCATGCCCCGGGTCGACGAACTTATCGAGCGCCTGGGCCCGGCGCGGTACCTGTCGACCCTGGACCTGACCAAGGGGTACTGGCAGGTGCCGTTGACCCGTGCGGCCCGGGAAAAGACGGCGTTCTCCACCCCGGGGGGACTGTACCAGTACACCGTCCTCCCTTTCGGGGTACACGGCGCCCCAGCCACATTCCAGCGGATGATGGACCAGCTCCTGAGGCCCCACCAGGATTACGCGGCGGCATACATTGATGACATCATCATTTACAGCCCCAGCTGGAATATCCACGTCCGCCAGCTAAGGGCCGTGCTGGGAGAGCTGCGCAAGGCGGGCCTCACCGCTAACCCGGCCAAATGTCGCCTCGGGAGAGAGGAGACGACGTACCTGGGGTACCGGGTCGGGAGAGGGACAGTGCGGCCGCAGGAGGGCAAGGTAGCCGCCATACGGGCCTGGCCGCAACCCAGGACTAAGAAACAGGTAAAGGCGTTCTTGGGGCTGGTGGGCTACTATCAGCGCTTCAATCCCGGGTACGCCACGCTGGCCAGCCCCATGAACGACCTAACCCGTAAGGCCTTGCCAGACCGGGTCACCTGGTCAGAGGCGGCGGACCGGGCGTTCAAGACGCTCCGGGAGGCCCTGTGCTCAGAACCGGTACTAATCACACCTGACTTTAATCTCCCTGTGATCGTTCACACAGACGCCTCGGAGGTGGGTCTTGGGGGGGTCTTGTCCCAGGTCCGGGCCGGAGAGGAGCTCCCGATAACCTACGTCAGCCGGAAGCTCCTCCCCAATGAGCGCAACTACTCCACCGTGGAGAAGGAGGCCCTGGCCATCAAATGGTGCCTGGAGAAGTTGCGCTACTACCTCCTGGGGAGGGAGTTCACCTTAGTCACCGACCACGCCCCCCTGAAGTGGATGGCGGGGGCCAAGAATACAAACGCCCGGGTGACACGGTGGTTCCTGGCTCTCCAGGATTTCCGGTTCCGGGTGGACCACCGACCGGGCCGGGAGCATGCCAACGCCGACGCCCTGTCACGTCGGGATGCCTGTCTGGGTGGGTTCCCCATAGACCAGGGGCTTGAGCAAACGGGGGGGGAGTGTGGCATCCCGCCCCTGAAGCCTCGGCCTGAACGGTCCCGTGGGACCGTGAAGGACGGGGTGTACCACCCCCACCCACCAGCCGGCGACGGAGAGCACCGGGTCCTTCCCCCCAATCAGGGTGATTGGGGGACACCTGGCCGAAAGCAGAGGAGACATTTTAAGTGGAGGTCCAGACCAAGAGCACGGCAGAGGCAGAGACACACATGGACTGCAGAGGCTTGAGGCTCACGGAGACCCAAGCGCACCCTTATCCTGTCTTTTATAATTGCAATAAACGCCGAAGTCGGCTTAAACCAACCGTTGCCACCTGTTTTCCTGAATCCCGGCCCATTCTCCAAGCCGGATACCACAATATGAGGAGCTCTTTTCCAAAACGCTATAAATCCATTTGAATAGTTTTTAGGATAATTACAATTTTTTACCTAGACCCACATATTTTGTTAATATTCAATTTATCCTGTTAAAATGGTTTGTTGACTCAGTCTGAACATGTTGTACAATGATTTTTAAATCAAACCACAACATTGTTGATTATAAATTCAAATATATATATTTTTTCTTTTCAAAACGCTATAAATCCATCAATTTGAAAAAAGAAGCTGTAAATCCATTGATGGTTAATGTATTTTTATTTTAAAAACAAGAGAAAATACAACATACGATATCATCATCTCATACTATAAATTAATATAAATAAATAAATACAAGAGACTGTATTTAACCGACAGGTCGCAGTAGCCGTGTGTTGACATCCAACAGTAGGTGTTAACCCGCAACCTGATTGACAAACCTTCTTTTGTAGTTGTTTTTTGTGGTTTTCTTTGTCCAGTCTGCGTTTCCTACCCCCGGGTGTAGGTCTCACTGGCTCATCCTGGCCATCAAACGTGTTATTATAGTTTGAACTCATTTTGAAGACTGATCCACAAACCTTTCTGGCTTCAGAGCGCAGCCGTGTTCGATTGCCTGGAACGTTAACCGAATTCTGATTGGTCGAGAGGATATATCGCATTTAGGCTAAAAATAGGTTTGGCGCTTGTCGTGGTTTGGAAAAATACGGCATCTTGTGATGCTGCGTTTTGGAAAAGAGCTCATATACAGTATGTATATATATATATATATATATATATATATATATATATACATATATATATATATATATATATATATATATATATATATATATATATATATATATATATATATATATATATATATATATTCATTAAACATCGATACAATGAGAAAGAATGTAATAACGGCAAGGAAATAAACGTAATAATTTAAATACAATTAAATTAATGCTTGTAACGAGGAAAAGAGACGATCTAGTTGTGGGCCAGCAGAAGCTGAATTTTAACCGAATTCGGCCCATAACCTTATTTTTTACATCGTTTTTATATCGTTTTATATTATGAATAGTTTAATATTTTCTGGTATACCTACCTGAACCACACTTACAAATTGGTGGAAGTGGATTTTCAACGGTCAATTAGGCTACAGATCTTGTTATATCGATGATTGAATAAAAGCAACATGGTCTATCAGAGGCTAACTAAATAATTGTATATTTATATATACATAATATATATTTTAATATTAAATTAAATCAATATTAAACCAATACTTCAATCGGGTGATTTTTTTCGACTTCAGAAGGGGGGGCGGGCTGCGCAGTGCACGCTCTAGCATCATCTTGTTATAACGATAATTGAATAAAAGCTAGGCCTAAATGTCTATTTATAATATTATAACTACATCATTTTATATTAAAAAAAATAATATAGGCCTAGATAATATATCTTTTAATATTTAATTAATTCGATATTAAACCAATGCATTTCAATCGGGAGATTTTTTTAGACTATAGAAGGGCTGCGCAGTGCACGCTCTCGCCCCCCATATCGTTCTATTTCCCACAGTTTAGACTTGTAATATGTGTCTTTTTTTATCACTCTGGTGGCTAGTAGGCCTAGGCTATAACGTCACTCTGAGAGATGTGCACGGACACATTTAACGAGGCAGGGTTATTTGAAATAATTCATTAAGTTATCATGCCTGAGGTCTTTCCTCCTCCTGAGTGTGTAGGGTCTGTATTGACAACACAGTCTCACTCCGAGAACGTATACGACTGTTGGAAAGGGCACGCGTTGTTCCCTATAGTGCCTATAGTACCCTTCGGCGTCGTCTGCAGACGGAGATATGGCATACAATGTTATGCCATACCCGGCGATGTTTGACGTTCAGAGCGGGTGCCCCAGCAGCCCATTCACACCTCATCTCATTTTCTAATTTCCGCCCACTTATCCGGGGTCGGTCGCGGGGGGAGCAGCTCAAGCAGGGGGCCCCAGACTTCCCTTTCCCGGGCCACATTGACCAGCTCTGACGGGGGGATCCCGAGGCGTTCCCCGGCCAGTATTGAGATATAATCTCTCCACCTAGTCTTGGGTCTTCCCCGAGGTCTCCTCCCCACTGGACGTGCCTGAAACACCTCCCAAGGAAGGCTCCCAGTGGGCATCCTTACCAGATGCCCGAACCGCCTCAGCTGACTCCTTTCTAAGTAAAGGCTCTAATCCGAGTTCCTCACGGATGGCTGAGCTTCTCACCCTATCCCTAAGGGAGACGCCAGCCACCCTTCTGAGAAGACTCATCTCGGCCGCTTGTACCCGCAATCTCGTCCTTTCGGTCATCACCCAGCCCTCATGACCATAGGTGAGGATAGGAACGAAGATCGACCAGTAGATCGAGAGCTTTGCCTTGCGGCTCAGGTCTCTTTTCGTTACAATGGTGCGGTAAAGCGAACGCAATACCGCCCCCGCTGCTCCGATTCTCCGGCCAATCTCACGCTCCATAGTACCCTCACTCGCGAACAAGACCCTGAGGTACTTGAACTCCTACTCCTACCCGGAGTAAGCAATCCACCGGTTTCCTGCTAAGAGTCATGGCCTCAGATTTAGCGGTGCTGATCCTCATCCCAGCCGCTTCACACTCGGCCGCCAGCCGATCCAGTGAGTGCTGAAGGTCACAGGCCGATGATCCAATGAGGACCACATCATCTGCAAAAAGCAGTGACGAGATCCTCAGACCACCGAACTGCAACCCCTCCCCACCACGACTACGCCTCGATATCCTGTCCATGTATATCACAAACAGGATTGGTGACAAGGCGCAGCCCTGGCGGAGACCAGCACCCACTGAGAACGAAACTGACTGGCTGCCGAGGACGCGAACACAGCTCTCGCTTTGGGAGTACAGAGTTTGGAGTACCATTCACACTTTCGTCGGGCTAGAAAATAGCCGAATGGGAGACGGTTGTACTGGTAGTGTGACCCTTGGAATGAGAAACGCAGGAATTTCCTGTGTTTGGGGATCACTGTGACGTGGAAGTATGCGTCCTTCAAATCTATTGAGGTGAACCAGTCGCCTGGTTTTACACACTGTAACACTTGTCTGATGGTTAACATGTGAAACGGCCTCTCCACGATGCATTTGTTGAATAGGGCTAGATCGAGAATCGGTCTCAGCCCTCCTGTTTTCTTGGGTACCAGGAAATAACGGGAATAGAATCCCTGCATTTCCTCTCCCTTCGGGACTATGGAAATCACTTTTTTCACTAGAAGCTGCTGGAGCTCCGCCAAAAGTGACAGCTGTTGATCCTTGGATGACAGCGTTGTTTCCACAATCCCGTTGAATCTTGGTGGAACGGAGGTGAACTGCAGGGTGTGACCCTTGCTGATCAGCCTGTCCGTCCATTTGGCCAGGGTGCACGCTTTCAGCCATTCTGAGTAATGCTCTGAAAGCGGCTGTGCAGCCTCTTGTTTTGATGCGGCTGTTATGGAAACGAGCCACGCTTTAGCCCCTGCCGCCGCTGTGAGGGGAGGAGTCCTCCTCACAGCCCATGGGGAACTCTGCCCGAAAGGGCTGGGTGTATGTGTCATTTGCAGAGGCATGCCCTTCCTGCTCAGCTTGTGACAAGAGTGTAGCTTCCTCACTCCTGAGCGTTGGGATGCGAGGAGGAATAACACTGTGACTGGGCAGCAGACTGCTGACACTGTGAACGAGCTGCGTGTCATTCGTAGACAGAGAGCTCGCTTTAGCGACCGTCTCGCCACATGTCATGCCAGGCATGATGTGGTGAGGGGAAAGTAATGTAGGGCTGGCACGATCAATGATACAAGGTTTATTGACGGCCTGCCTATATGTGGTGGGAGATGCGTGTGAAACAGTTATGGCCGGGCCGATAGGCTCCGGCATTAACTGGGGTGTGGGGAGAAAACAGCCGTCTTTAGTAAAGAGGTGTTTCTCGCTGTCACACGCTTCTCCCTCGCCCCGTTATAGCCGGCGCTTGTGGGGCGGGACATCGCCCCATGAGCCCGCTGCCCGAGGCCTTTGCTGGCCGCTCGCCACGGCCTGCGATGGAGGCGGGCGGGGCTGGTAAGCCGTGCAAGGTTGCCTTTTAAAAAGCAATGAAGGGCTGGCTCGATCAATAATACAAGGTTTATTGACGGCCTGTCTATATGTAGCGAGAGATGCGTGTGAAACAGTTATGGCTGAGCCGATAGGGTCCGGCGTTAACTGGGGTGTGGGGAGAAAACAGCCGTCGTTAGTAAAGAGGTTGGTGGCTCTTAAAAGAGCCGTTGTTTTCTCGCCGTCACACGCTTCTCCCTCGCCCCATCATAGCCTTCGCCGGTGCTTGTGGGGCGGGACATTGCCCCATGAGCCTGCTGCCCGGGGCCCTTTCTGGCTGCTCGCCGCAGCCTGCGATGGAGGCGGGCGGGGCTTTTAAGCCGGGCGAGGCTGGTAAGCCGGGGGGCCAGGTGGAGGAGCTGCCGGCGGCGCCGTGACAGTGGCTGTCGGGGGCCTGTGGCGGCGACGGGAACCCGGGGCGGAGCGCTGCTGCCGGGGTGGAGGCGGAGGGCGGGAGACGTGTCTACGGAATTTCTCTGCCTCCTCGGAAGCAGCCTGCATTTCGTCGACCATAGATGACAGGCGGGGCCCGAACCGCCCGTCCGGGCTGATGGGGTACTCCAGCAACTGTCGCCTCATCGGCTCAGGGATGCCCGGGGTCTGCTGCAGCCACAGGTTCCTCTGTATGAGGTGCTACCATGCCGCCGTCCGGGCCGCTGCCACTGCACCGGTGGAGCAGAGGATGACACCGGCAGTTTTCGCCACGTCGACTGCCCGTTCGGCCAGACGATGAGGGTCAGCCGCCATGGTGGAGATGTCATGTGCCAGCAGGGCGATGTCATTCATAACAGCCTCTTGCTGCATCATACACTGATGCGCCCTGTCCGTAAGCTCGGCCGTCAGTTGGTCTTTGGGAGTGGGGCGGCGGCCGCCGAGCCCCGGCTTCACTCCAAAGACAGCGCACAGAGCGGGATCCAGCGGCGGTACCGCCCTGTCAGACCCTCCGTCTTCGTGACCTGGATGAATGTTTTCACTGGGGCTCCGAGCTTCCCGGGCTCCGCCGCAGCCCCCACTGAAGTACGGTCTGATGGCGGGAAACATCGGCCATATCGGGTCGAGACGGGCGGGGCGTGTAACGGCCTCGAGCCCCCAGATTCCATGCAGCTGGTCGGGGCGTTGGGGGGCCTGAGGCATGGGCACCACAAGGCCAAGGTTTGCGGCTGCCCTGGCGATAATGCCCGGAAGCTCTGCCACCAAAGCTCCAACCACTGGAAGTGAGGTGGTGGCAGAGACGGGCAATGCTGCTGCCCCGGGCTCCGACCTCTCCGTTTGGAGAGGGGAAGCCAGGGGAGTCGTCCGACTCCGAGTTCGCAAGGAGGGCGAGGGCATCGTCGAGCGGGACATTAAAGTCGTCGGCACCTTCAGGGATGACGGCGGCAGTGTCGGCTCTGCGCTGTCGGTAGTCCACCGGCAGCGCCTTACAATGCTGACAGAGGCAGAGCGGCGAGAGCGCCAAGAGGGCATGTTCATGCCCCAGGCAGCCCTTGCACACTTCATGGCCGTCATGAGGCAAGATGTAACCTGTGTTACATGTCTTGCAGATGCGGATCGTCTTGGAGTCCATGGTATCTATCTAGTTATGCTACAGGATCGTCCTGAAGAAAATGGGAGCAGAACGTCCGCCGGCGCCCGCTTGTATCTGCGAACTGCAGACGTGATTGGGGCCCTGCGGACGTGATTGAGGCCCACGCTGTTGGTGGGTGGGGGTTACAAATTGTTCAGTGCTACGGCTCACGCCTAGGGAAAAACCCAATAGCGATAGCCTTAAAGGGCGAAACCTATACAACATAGAATCTTCTGGCTTTGTCAGGTTTCACAAAATGGCAGACGAGAACCCAATAGGCAAAGCAAGGCAACTTTAGTTATATATCACTTTACATACACAAGGCAGACTCAAAGTGCTTCACATATAAACATTGTCATACAATAAAATAAATGAATAGATAAGTAAAAGAAAACATATGCAAAGAAATTAGTAAAATAGAAAGTTAAAAAGGGCATTTTAGTATTCAAATAGAAAATAAAGGCAAAGTTAGAAAAGCATTTTAGAAAGTGCAATGTATTTAAGATTTATCAGAAAGCTAAAGCAATCATTTAAGTCTTCAGTCTTGTTTTAAAGGTGCTCAGAGTTGGGGCAAGTCTTAAATCCTCAAGGAGTTTATTCCAGCTATTTGTTGCATAGTAACTAAATCCTGCTTTCCCATGTTTCCTGTATACTCTGGGGATAATTAACAGATTGGGGATAATTAACAGATTGGTCTCAGAGGATCATAGTGGTCTAGAAGGCTTATGTAGTGGAAGAATATCAGTTAAATATGTTGAGCCTAAACCATGTAGGGATTTATAGGTTAGCTGATTCTCTGACCTACAGGAAGCCTATGTAACAATTTAGGAATTGGTGTATTATGTTTTTTGGTCTTTGTTAGAACTCTAGCAGCAGCATTCTGAACAAGCTGAAGCTTCCTCAGAGTTTGTTTTGGAGACCTGTAAGGATACCATTGCAGTAATCAAGCTTACTAGTGATAAAGGCATGTACAAGTTTTTGTAAGTCTTCGGTGGACATGAGCCCTCTAAGTCTTGCTACATTTTTAAGGTGGTAATATGCAGATTTTGTAACTGATTTGATGTGACTGTCGAAATGTAAATCTGAATCCATGATAACCCCTAGATTTCTGGCTTTGATTGAGGTTTTCAGGGACAGAGAGTGAACCAAATACAATGATCTCTGTTTTGTCCATTTAGTTGAAGGAAATTTCGGCACATCCAGTCTTTCACTTGCTCAATGCACTGGCACAGCAGATCTATGGGCTGATAGTCATTTGGTGATAGCGATGCATAGATTTGTGTGTCATCAGCATAGCAATGATGGTCAATATTGTTATTTTGCATGATTTGCCCTAGTGGGAGCATGTAGATGTTGAATACAGAGGGTCCTAAGATCGAACCTTGTGGGACTCCACATTAGGAATGCGCGATATAAACGATATACGATATAAACGATAAAAAATGGCCTACGATAGAGATTTTAGTTATATTGCTCTATCGCGATAATGCATGTTTGACGCGATCTATCCATGACCCGCGAAATATAAAGAGCCACGAGCTGCAACCGTCTGCAACGCATCGTCCGCGACCCGCGAAATTTAAAAAGAGCCACGAGCTGCAACCAGCTGCATCGTATCATCCGCGACCCGCGAAATTTAAAGAGCCACGATCTGCAACCGGCTGCAACGCATCATCCGCGACCCGCGAAATTTAAAGAGCCACGAGCTGCAACCGGCTGCAACGCATCATCCGCGACCCGTGAAATTTAAAGAGCCATGAGCTGCAACCGGCTTCAACGCATCATCGTCATCTAAGTAGATATGGCTGAATGCGAAACGCAGGAGCTGGTGGTTGCGCTCATTTCATGTTCATTTCAAAATTGTATGCGTTCATTTTGCACTTTTATGTTTTAATATCAAGTACCTATCTGTGCACACACTTGGAAGATTTTTCTTTATTTAAAATAGCCATGCTTAATACTTAATACTTAATACAGTTTTAATTTCATTAAGAGAAGTATACGTCATTACACAGAAAAAAAAATTCTTTGTTAAAGTCTCTGCAGCTACAACATTATGTTGTATGATTACAGTTTTGCACAATAAATGTTCTCAAAACGACATACTAAGGTTCTTTCTTTTGTTTTATACATTTAGCAGTGTGGCTCTCCTTAGAGTCTATTTAACCTGTTCTGAATTGGTTCTATTATGATTTATATATCGTGATATATATCGTTATCGCAATAGGTTGCAATGTATATCGCAATATGGATTTTAGGCCATATCGCCCATCCCTACTCCACATGTCACGTTGGTTGATTCTGATACAAAGTCGCCAATGGAAACAAAGTAGTTCCTATTTTGTAGGTAGGACCTGAACCAATTTAAGACCGTGCCTGAAAGCCCCACCCAGTTTTCTAACCTGTCCAAAAGTATTGTATGGTCTACAGCAGGGGTCCGCAACCCCAGGCACGCGTGCCACCACTGGCACGGGGCAGCATAATCATTGGCAAACTTAAAAAAATAGTTATTTTTAATTTTTATTTCGATTTTTTTTTGCACTGCCAAATTAATATGTTTAAATTAGTTACAGAAAGCAGTGGTCTGAAATAGGATCAATTAATAGTTTTAAACCTATGTTGTGAGTAATAGAGAAGATATTTAAAATATTGTTGCAAGTAGCTTGTATGCATCGCCTTCACATGGTTTTGCAAAGCTGTACATGTCTTAAAGATATTGATGTGGATGGTTCCAACATTCTCATATATTCTAATTTTTTACATTCCTCACAGTGCAAATATGTTTTTGAATGAGTTTCTGAAAATGGTGTTTTAAGATGGGACATATGTAACTATAATTTGTAAGCCCATGTTGCAAATATAACAACCAAAAAAACAGTTAAAATGTTGATGCATGATTGTGGACTATATGGAAATAATATACCATTCCTGGTCTTCTGGAAATGTTTTTGGTCGCAGTGTCATAATTCAGCTTGATATTTAATATATTGTTGCTTAAGGCACACTCATTAACAAGAAAATGTCAAACTGGCACTGCATGTTGAAATAGTTGCTGACCCCTGGTCTACAGTGTCGAATGCAGCACTGAGGTCAAGTAGCATTAGTATTGAGGTTTTGCCAGAGTCAGTGTTAAGACAGATGTCGTTTACAACTTTAATAAGGGCGGTCTCAGTGCTGTGCAGGGGTCGAAATCCTGATTGGAAGGTGTCATAGCAACCAGTTGATGCCAGGAAGTGATTAAGTTGCTGGAGGACAACTTTCTCAATGATTTTACTTATGAAGGGTAGATTTGATATTGGTCTGTAGTTAAAAGGGGTTTAGTAACTGCAGTTTTCAAAGCTTTTGGGAAATTGCCTGACTGGAGAGAGTTGTTAACTATCTGCAATATGCCTACTGCTAGGCAGTCAAAAACATTCTTAAAGAGGTTGGTAGGTAAAGTATCAAGGCAACGGGTGGATGGCTTTAGTTGTGTCACAGTTTCCACAAGAGTTTGAGAGTTTAACATTAAAGCATGCCATCCTTGCCACGCTACTTTTGCCTGAACAGGTTGGTAGCCCAACATTTTTGTTTGAAGTGGAGATATTGATGGCGCGTCTGATGCCTTCAATTTTATCAGTATAAAAAGCTGCAAACTCATTGCATTTCTGCGTGGAATGGAGATCAGGTGGAATTTGTGTTGGGGGGTTGGTCAGTCTGTCAACAGTTGCAAATAGGGTTTTTGCATTATTAGTATTGGTTTTAATGATATTGGAGAAAAATGTTTATCTAGCACTTTTGAAGTCTAAATTGTAGGCACAGAGGCTCTCTATATAGATATCATGGTGAATATGAAGTTTTGTTTTACGCCAGATGCGTTCAACCTTCCTGCATTCTTTTTTCTGTGCTGTTACAGAAGCAGCTTTTCTCCAGGGTGCCTTTTGCTTTCCAGAAATCGTTTTAACCTTATAAGGTGCAATGACATCTATGACTTTCACAATTCTCAAATTAAAGTTTTCTACAAGATCATCAGCAGAACATGGGTTGAGAGGTGGTAGCAAGGAGATGGCCTTTGTAAAAAGTACATTAGAATCTTCATTGATATACCGTTTTTTGACAGTATTTGATTTTGTCTGTATGTTGGGAATAAAATATATATTAAAGAAAACACAAAAGTGGTCAGACAAGGAAGAATCAGTCACAGAGAGATCAGAAACATTGAGGGCCTTTGTGATAACCAGGTCTAGAGTGTGCCCCTTACAATGAGTAGCCTCTTTCACATGTTGAGACAGTTCAAATGTGTCCAAAATGGTAAAAAGTTTTTTTGCACAGTTTCTCTTGCACGACAAGAGAAACAGTTCAGGTGAAGAAACAGTGTTTATTCCAAGCAGAGGTCAAACCAGGTAGGCAATCCGTGTAGCAAACAAATCCAGTAGGAGCAGGCAAAAGGGAAGGTCCAAAGTCCAAACAGGCAGGTCAATCCAGTAGGAGCAGGCAAAAGGGAAGGTCCAAAGTCAAAAAGGCAGGTGAATCCAGTAGAAGCAGGCAAAAAGGAAGGTCCAAAGACCTAAAAGGCAGGTCAATACACAAGCAGGCAGGTTCAGGATCAGAATGAGAGGATCAGAATGAGGATCAGAATGAGAAGACGCGGGAGAGCTAGGTAAACACACTAGACAATCTGGCAAAGAACTGAGGGAAATGGGCCGGTACATATACTGAGGGGCTGATTAGCTGATGAGGAGCAGGCGAGTATGGGGGTGGGGCAGGCCAGGTGAATGAAAACAGCAGGTAATGCAGAGCAGGAGGGAGTGGCAGAGTCTGAAATGACATGAGTTTGTGTGGCAAAACAGGAAACAGACAAATGAAAAACTAAAGCCTTGCTGAAGTTGTGACCAAATGGCATCTTCTGTTCGACGGTCCTTTCACTCGCCGAACGGCTCTTCGGTTGTTCGTCGTCGTCTTCTGCCTCACTGGAGCTGCTTGACATACTAACGCTGTGTCTTCTAACTTAAACATCCCATCCTCGTTGCCAACTGTTGCGTTTCAGTCACTATTTAGTTCTAAAACCGTTTAAGAAGAAGATGACGGGCACACGGCAGACTGATGACTTAATCCAATCTTTTATTTGAAATCCACGGTAACAACCAGCGCGTGTTAGCTAGGTTGAGCAGAATACCAAGAGAGCCCACTGGTGGCGATTCTATGGAAAGCCAAGAAGGCCACAATCCGGACCTAGATTGGCGCGGTAAAAGTGCAAAACAGTACGGAATCCGTACGGTTTCCGTACGGTTTCCGTACGGTTTGGCAAGAATTCCGTACGGTTTTGAATGACTAATAGCCGCGGCTATTAGTCATTCACTCCGGCTATTAGTTATTCACTCCGGCTATTAGGTATGCAGAACGAGCCCCTCCCCTTCTTTGCTTGACCACTAAGTTTGAAGGCTGTCTAACCAATCAGTGAAGAGAAAGACCAGACTAAAGTAACGCATTGTCGAAACTAGAGCTGCAGTGCCTCCATGTTTCGCCGTAACATAAGGCTGTGTTGTCTTTACTAGTTTCACTACAATGTAATGACCACCACTAGTGGAAAATATATTTGTGTCTAGTACAGTGATATATTTGTATATGTTAGGCTATATATTGAGATGGCAGTGTGCGAAATACCCGACAATATTCGGGGATGTCCTCATCCCCAGATTGTTCTCGATTGCATAACATGAACATGAACTGAATAAATGCCAGGTAGCATATCGGAAACGGGCACACAATCAGTGCATTTGCAAATGAGAGCCTGCAGTATGACCGATCTTGTGACATTATTTAACCATCCATCTACAGCTAATACGATCAGACAGATACATCATTGATCACATATAAGCCCATTACAAGCCCAACGTCACCACGGCAGGTGCGCTCTCTCTCGCACATTCACACAATCACTCCAACTTCTCCAACTCCAAGGCAAGACTGTTTAACTAAGACCACAAACAACCACAACTAAACAGCCTATCACAACAATCAGTTCATTGCGTCTATCTTCTGTTTTGCGCACATGGCTAATTTGCATACTTGCACATGACTGTCGGCTCTGCTTGTCAAAAAAATAGAACGTAGAATAAATGCTTTTCATTCTGAATACTGGACTTGGTGAGCTTAATTATGCTACATTTAAGTGACCTTTAGGGAGATGGCCTAAAACGGAATACAAATAAATTATTCTAGGACATAGTCTTTCAGGATCAATGTAATGCACAACTTTGCCCCTCCCTGTTATAAAATAACGCGCATTGCAACAACTTTAGCCAATGCAGGCTCCTATTGCTTTACCAGTGTGTTTAAAGTGTGTGCGTGTGTGTGTGTGTGTGTGTGTGTGTGTGTGTGTGTGTGTGTGTGTGTGTGTGTGTGTGTGTGTGTGTGTGTGTTTTGTCATGCTGGCTATAGATATAGATTGATTGTCTTGGCTTGCTTGCATCCATGAAATATTGTAACGTCAAGTAGAAACACTTCCTAACACTCCAACTTGCTCCACACACACACACACACACACACACACACACACACACACACACACACACACACACACACACACACACACACACACACACACACACACACACACACACACACACACACACGACTCTCTCCGACCACATGTCACAAGATCGGTCATACTGCAGGCTCTCATTTGCAAATGCACTGACTGTGTGCCCGTCTCCGATATGCTATATAGGCCTACCTGGCATTTATTCAGTTCATGTTCATGTTATGTAATGTTATGGCCTAGCTGGCTACTGCATATCGAGGACAATCTGGGGATGAGGACATCCACGAATATTGTCGGGTATTTCGCACACTGCCATCTCAATATATAGCCTAACATATACAAATATATCACTGTACTAGCCACAAATATATTTTCCACTAGCTAGTGGTGGTCATTACATTGTAGTGAAACTAGTAAAGACAACACAGCCTTATGTTACGGCGAAACATGGAGGCACTGCAGCTCTAGTTTCGACAATGCGTTACTTAAGTCTGGTCTTTCTCTTCACTGATTGGTTAGACAGCCTTCAAACTTAGTGGTCAAGCAAAGAAGGGGAGGGGCTCGTTCTGCATACCTAATAGCCGGAGTGAATAACTAATAGCCGGAGTGAATGACTAATAGCCGCGGCTATTAGTCATTCAAAACTGTACGGAATCCGTACGGAATACTTGCCAAACCCGTACGGAAACCGTACGGAATCCGTACGGAAACCGTACGGATTCCGTACAGTTTTGCACTTTTACCGCGCCAATCTAGGTCCGGATTGTGGCCTTCTTGGCTTTCCATAAAGTTACGCCTCCGACTACATGTTACGCCTCCTACTACAAGTTACGCCTCCGTCTTGCAGGACGCAGACAGACCCAACTCCAAACATGGGCTTCGAAAAGCTTTCGATTGCCGCAATAGCGCAGAATAAAAAGCTGTATCTTGTGGTCGGAGGAGCGGGTGCTGCGGTGGTCTGCTTGAGTCTGGCGTGGAGAAGTTTAAGGAGTAGAGAAAAGGTCCGAGTTGGAGTTGTATCGCAACTTTTAGTTCACCCTCTGAAGTCCGGGAAAGGCATCTCAGTGGCTTTTGCAGAATGCCACCACATCGGATTAAAACATGGAGAACTTATGGATCGGTATGTACTGGTTCTAAACTAAAGGAACAGTGATTGGGGACAAATGAGTGACAGCGGTTTGGGACTAATGAGTGACAGTGGATTAGGATTCATCATTAGCATTTTCTCTAGGTTACGCATGGACAGAACTTTGCAAACAAATGTTGCGCTGTTGAACATCGTGGGCTGGAAATGTTGAGTGAAAAGTATCCAAAACACGTTATATAGATCCGTATATCTATATGGACGTGACAGTCTTTTGTTGATTTCGTAGTGGGCCGTTGTGTTGCAAAATCAAAACGTTGCCCATTCTGCGTTGACGAACCGAGCTGGAGGGGGCACTCTTGCGTAACTGGGTCCACAATAAGTAATCTATTTTCCAGACAGAGAAACACAGAAACACACACACCACACACTTGTATAATGTATGGTGGTACTAAATATAGTATTGTTTTACTACACCGTAAAAAATATCTACTTGGTTCTACTTAAAATCATAAGTTTCCCAGCTGCCTTCAAAATTTCAAGTAAAAACAACTCATTATTTTGAGTCTAGTTAAGCTTTAAATTGCCTTCTGTAAGTCAACATGACTGTACATTTATTGTTGCTTCAACCTTGCTTTGCAAATTCAAAATAAGGTGGACCAATTTATGTGCATTCTGTTGACTTATCCCCATTAGTGGCTTCAACTTTGTAATTTCCATTAAATAATGTCATTGAATCAGCTAATCAAGTTAAGATTATCTATAATAATAATGTCTTGTTTTCACTTAACAATTAACTATAAAAACACACAAAGATGTGGGCCAGCACAATGCACATTTCCAAAATCCTTCCGAAGTCCGGTAGTTCACTTGTACTGCCAACAGAGAGTATCATTCCCTTTGAATACTGCATTCCAGTTAAGAAGACAGTATGGGGTCAGTTTAACTGTGCACTGTAAAAAATAAAAAGTTGAGCAAACTCAAAATTGCAAGGCAACTTACTGCAATCAATTTTTGAGTTTTGAGCCCATCAAAAAGGTAATTTTCTTCTTTAGACAAACTAGAAAGTTAGTTATACCAACTTTTATATTTTACAAACTCAAAAAAATAAGTCAGGGGTGTTAACTTAATATTTAAAATTAAGGTTAATATCATTTAAAAAAAAAAAACATTTCAAAGAATGCAAAACGAGTTTTAAATTCACTTTATTAAAATTAATAATTTGAAACTTCCATTTTACATTTCTGAATGCCAGACAGCAATAGAACAAGCAACATGTAGCTAGTTCAGCAGCAGAGAATCGCTGTCTAAATGCAGCAAACCAAAGTGCAGAACAAGTTTGACATTATGGTCAAACTTGTTCTGCACGAGACGGGAGCCCAGGTTAAATGGTGATGCAACTCTCGTGCCTCATACACCGCACAATCCCGAGAGCTGCCTTTATTTAACACACACTTGTAACACACAGCGCACCGCACACCCAACCAACGGACATGCAAGTCTCGGTAACGGTGGCGGCAACACTACGCACAATAAACAACACACAAACAAAAAAGACCCCAAACCCGTTAACCCAACTTAACCTAACAGAAAAAAATTGACAAAAGGCAATAAACCCCTTTTTCCCAACCGGCATCACGAATACCCAGACTCCCCGGGGGGTAGTGTCGAAATGCGCATGTGCACCGTAGTTGGCCCAGCCTCAGACAGAGTCTGACTTAAACCTGTGTGTCTTGCTAACAAAGAGACTACAGTGAGCCCAACTCTTGACCCAAAACTCAACATTGTTGGTTGGACTAAATTGCATTGCACAGTTGACATGAATACCTAATGTTTTATATTTATTTTACTCAGCAATCATAATGAGACCAACAATTTTAAGTTTTCGTTTTTACAGTGTGTCAACCTCACTGAATCTATTCAAGATTGCTAGTAACACCACCATCTAAGACTTCCAGGCACACATCAGTCACTTTTGCTGTCTCAGTCTCAGGCTTGAAAATGCTGGGCATTTCAAGATAATATGCAAGCATAAGTTGGTGTCTTGAGGCCAGGGTAAGCAGAATGTTTTTAAAGTTATTGGCATCACGCACTACCTTCTTAAAGAAAGAATGTTTTGCCTCAAACCTGATTGTCCAACACTCTATTAAGGGTCCAAACCTTTGAATTAGGCATGGATAATGCTCAATGAAGTGATGTTTGGGGCGTAACTTGTAATCCGGGAAAACTGTCAGTAGTAACTGTCTATGATCGGATATTTTGGACTGCAAATAACAAAGTGAGTCTAAAGTGTAAGATGGAGTTGCCAAGAGCTCAACCAAGTCTTTCAGTTCAAGGACTATTTCCCATGTTTGATCCCCTTCTGGAACACGGTGGCCGATAATAAGAGGAAGGAAACGCACAAGACTCCAATTACCGTGGCCATTACCACCCACAGTTCCATTCTTTCGAAAAGTTTAAGAAATTTTCTGAGGACAGTTTGTCTTATCAGAGAATTTAAAAGGGAAGCTCTGTATTTCACTATTAAGCTCTTCTAATCTGAAGTACTTCTTTGAAATCAAATTGGCAAGGCACAGACTTAGTTCTACAGGTACAATCCCTTCCAACACATCATGTAAGAAATCAAGTGGAAAGCCAGTGCATGTGTGAAAACCTGTCAGGCTGTTGAGAGGGCAGTCTCGTTTAACACCATCTATACGAGCCACATCCAATGGGTGTGCTCCGTGTGGTTTGACTCCCGGGTGACCTGGTTGACGCGCTGTGTTGATGTTTCCATTAGCCTACTATGCAGCTACGTGAAGCAATGATTGATCCGTGCGATCGTCTCCGGTTTACAACCCGTTTATTTCCTCCCAAACGTAACACCAATTGCAATGTAATACGGAATGCATTTATAGATCATCAGTGACATAACAACAACATTACTTTCTTGCGGTCAAAAACCGTATGCCCTTCCGGGGTCAAACAACAGAGGTACCCCAAATGACGTCCCTTTTACACCTGTACCCGCAATACTGCAACACCACTCAGTGGTCAACACAGACATTACAACATAACTGAAAAACAGGAAAATGGCTCTTACACCATCAACAGACGCAACGTCACTCTGCTTCAACACATTTACAGCTTCATCAAATGACTCTGGTGACCTTAAAACAAAGTTCCCAGTCATCATCCCACGTCTGTATGTCTTGACTAACTAGACAAAACCTACAAAACTTTTCAACATTGAAAGACTCTTGGAATCCACCAAAGGAATGTGCAGCTATGTTGTCAGCAGCAACAAACAAGATGGTGCCTTTAACATTAAACCCTAATTCGTCTACAAACACACCAACTGTTTCCAGATATTTAATATCTTCAATCAGTGGCCTCAAAACACTATCATAACCATAAATCGGTAACACTTTATAATAACTACACACAATTCATCATTTATTAAGCATTTTTTACCTATTGGGTAATGGTTTGTTCACCATTAGTTATTTATTGTTCATACATAACGTATCATTAGTAAAGCATTTCTTCACACAGTTATAAATGGGTTTGTTCATAGTAAATAAGCCTTCTAAAAAAGTAATTTTACCATTATTATCTAGGTACTTAGGAATGTATAAGGCCGGTTAAAACCTGGAAGTTGATGATTAACAGACTATCTAGACCTACATTTGTTCATGCCTTAAATAAAATGTTATGATTTAGAAATAGGCCTCAACTAATAGCTGGGGTGTTAATACATATGTTACAAATACTTACCAATTAGGTTATCCATGATTAATTCATGAGTTACTACGGATTAGTTGACTACATGGTGTGAGCCCATCTAAAGTGAGCACTTTCTATGCTTTACAAAGCATTTATAAATGAATTGCAAACATAACCTGGACACAAATATGTATTATTCTATTTGGACATGCCTTCAGAACTATGCCTACGGATAGTTAGTGTTACTGCATCTTTAACAAGCACTTAACACTTCAATTCATGATTAACTCATGAGTTACTACTGATTAGTTGACTATATGGTGTGAGCCCATCTAAAGTGAGGACTTGCTATGCTTTACAAAGCATTTATAAATGAGTGGCAAACATAACCTGGACACAAATATGTATTATTCTATTTGGACATGCCTTCAGAAATATGCCTACGGATAGTTAGTGTTACAGCATCTTTAACAAGCACTTAACAACACTTCAACTCATGATTAACTCATGAGTTACTACGGATTAGTTGACTACATGGTGTGAGCCCATCTAAAGTGAGGACTTGCTATGCTTTTCAAAGTATTTATAAATGAGTGGCAAAAGCTAGCAGATACCAAAGAGACACAAGTAAAATAAGTATTATTTTAAGAAAAGGGAAAGAATTGTCAAAGTGTTGAAAACGTACAAATATTTATTTAAAACTAAATACATTATAATTATTTTCAACACAAATTGTGTTTTTAAACAGTGACTAAGATCACACCCCAGGGGGAAAAAAATAAACTGAAAATAAGCTATGAACAATGGTATTGAACAAACATTAAAAAAAGGCAAATTACAATAAATAAAAAAATACAATTAATGTTGACATAAAATAAACCAACAACAATATAAACACATGCATGCACAATTCATTAACACTACCTAGGCCTACTTATATTTTTTTGAGATGTCGTGCATTAGCCGACCAAATGCACCATGGTGGTGCTTTTTCGCCAGCCACTCGTTCCACTCTATGAGGGTCAAATGGTCAGAGAGCAGACTTTCTGACCGATTGCCCCTCAGTCTCCATATCTGCTCCTTGTAAGAGCGCCAGGCCCTCTCCACGTGCTGAGTATGAGCCCCCGTACGCGGATCAACATACCACCTACTGTGATTCACAGTATGATGGTGGTACCCAAGCCCTGAGAGTACACGGTAGGAACGCCATTCATCACTTATAATTGATGTCCCTGGTCTGACATGGTGAACTATTAAAGGCACGAGGTGCCCCCTGGATCTCTTCTCCACAAGGCGCAAAACTGGCCTCCTTGCCTCTCCATTCACGCCAAGCATCCCAAATACCCACTTCCGCCGTCTCCACCCACCAGCCATCCTTCCTCTTCCATACTTATACAGGAAAAAAACAATACCGATATAATCAGTTATATATTTTACTATTATACAATCATATTACTATAAAAAAATAACTAGATTAACTACTGTTTTTCACAAGTATCAAAATGTTGTAAACTAAAGCTAAAAACATACCTTTCGTTTGTGTCGAAAATGGCTCTCATCAATAGCTACAAACTCCCTTCTCCCACCAATCTGCTGACGTGTCCGCCTCCTCAACCTCTCCATCGCAAACACACATGCCTCCCTTATTTTTTTGGCCATTTTGGTCAGAGTGGCTGAACTGGCTGCAATGCTGTCTTCCATCATGTCAATTCGTCTAAGTCTAAGACCCTGTGAAAATCTTCAAAGGTAAATAGAAAAAATGTTGTACTGTTAATACATTTAACACAATCAAAGGGACCAGCAAAAAAAAAAACAATACACTGTATTGTTCCTTCAATAATTAATTCAGCTTGACTGGCTTAAAGTCTTGCTACGCAGTTTCTTAGCTAGAACATTTATTTTGTCACATACAGCAATCATCTCCTAACGATCCACTAGCTGCCTGTCCGCTGAATATGCTAGCTCTCTGTTTTGTTTGAAACATCAACAGCCGTGACGGCACCCAAAAATAATTCGAGAACCTTCAACATAGAAATGTGGTTAACATCATATTCAGACAACCAAGCACATATTAACCGAGCACTCTATACTATTCATTTTGTTCTTTTATTTATTTTTAAAAAGAAAATGCTTTGCATGTTTCAAGTACTCAAATTATAGGCTCTTTTTCTCTGTGTGTTTTACTTTTCTACACTTCCTCTGCTCAAGTGCATGGTGCTATTTCAAAAGGTCCTTGCTCACTTAACTGCTGAACTTTAAAGGCTCTCTGTCTCTACTACCTAGCAGCCACCATGTCTAGCAACACAACAGTCTTTCTACGCATTATCTGTTTTAGCTTTCAATGACATGTTAAGTCACTTTTGCATTGTCATGCACTGGTAATTCCTTGGAATAACATTTGAAGTTATTTTTGCTAATAGGGTTGTATAAAGGTGGTTATATTATATACCTATTGTTAACCTTACACATAACACATAACACTAAAAAGTACTAACATAGCCAATAATAACAAGCAATGACAAATATAATGTTAACTCAACAATAGCACATACATTACAATAATACGAATAATAATGCAATCATAATACATTGAGTGTAGGCTTAAACATGTTCAGCTACAAAACAAATAGTAATCAATTAAAATAAAAAGGTAAAACTATAAAAAGTTAATAAAAGTATGGCTCCATAATCAATTACATTAACAGAATGGCGAGGTGATTTCTTAAAACTCAAATGTATTGCTTACCTACCTGTACATGAATTGCATCCAATTTTTCAGAGAGACCTTTGAATGACTGAACATTGACTTATGCCGCACAGATTTTTGTGTGGGCTTTCTGTAATGTGCAGCCCGTCGACAGATCCTAACAAACAGTAACATACCGTCGTTGTTATTTAGAGAGGTGCATCATACAATTAAAATACAATCAGCACAATTGTACATGTCCCCATATTTTACTATAAACTACAAAATACATGATAAGGAAAAGGGAAGCAGTCGTTGCTTATGAAGTGAGCTGAAACATGTGTAAATGTGTAAATAAATGAAGGCAATCTTTCCCAGCACACTGTTTAGAGTTACTTTCTTCAAGTGTGCAACATGTGCACCCCAAGTAGGCTCAGTCTAGTCCCATATGAAGTTGAAGAAATAAATTACTTCGTTTTTTTACAATAAAAAATTGCAGCATATCATGCTATTCAAACTGAATGTATCTCATCTCAGCTATCCCTTTCTTACCAAGCATATTGGTCCACACTGTTTCCTCTTCTCTTCAGCTCCATGCCATGATAGCATTTACTGCATTTCATTTTTCTTCTCAAAAGTTTCTTCCTCTGAAACCACTTAATAAGCTTCCAAGCATTTTGTTTAGAGACTTCCTGATGTAGAAGGTTTCTCACACTGCTGAATCTTGTCATTGCACTGGTGAATGATGCCGCCAGGATCGTGCTGCCACATAATCTAACGCCTGCGTTAAGTAGGAATAGCGTCATCAACGTGGGACAAAGAAAGGTTTCGCGCTTATTCTATAGTGATATAGCCACCTGTTCCAGTTGGTGGACAGTATCAGTAATAATGGCAAACAGAAAACGGATACAGACCAGAGGAAAAAAACATGTAGAGGAGACAGAAGCGGAAGGCAGCAGTGTTGGTGAGTATAAATATGTGTTTTTGTTGTTTTTTTAAACCCACATTGATTGACAATGAGGTAGATTGCTTGCTAGCTACTTATACAGTACAGCCACATATAGTAGCTAGCTACTCATATGCGGGGGCACTGAACTGCATCAGCAATTTAATGAATAAGAAGTGAGAGTTTACTGTAGCCTAACTACCATGGAACGTCAACAAATTAATTCAGCATGTTTCTCCTGATTTCAGCAAACCAAATTAATCTTGTGAACGTATTATAAAGACAGTATAAGATAACCGAATGAAAACCTCTGAATGCAGTCTGTAATGAACTAATTGTATAGTATTTCACACTGCATACCTGAACAATAAGCTATACAGGCGTTAGAAAAGGAAATTGACTGAAATCCATTAGTTTAATTTCTTTCTGTCAGATGAGGTTACTTTAATAGGCTAACAGTTAATGTTTTATAGGCTACTTTATGAAACCCGTGCTTGAATAGAAGAAAGACATTTTACTGAATTCCTGTGATTTGTCCAGTGTCCAGTGATTTGACTTGAATTAGATGTTCTACATTCATTCAATAATGACATATGTATTTATTTTAGGTGCGTCAGCAGCCCCCACAGCACAGCTGGCACTAAACAATAAAGCACATGAGTTGCAGATGTGCAAAAAGAAAATGGAATGGCAGAATGACTGAGAAAATAGAGGAGTTGACCAAGGAGAGAGATTTCCTCAAGGAACAACTAGTATCAGGCAAGTCTCCCAACAAAATGTTTAGTCAAAGTGTTGGTTTGTTTTTAGTAGGGTAGAAGGAAGGCATTGCGTGTCCTCTTCGCCTCCAGTCCGCCACAGTCATCTGCCGAGTGGTCCAAGAATGTGGGCTTTGACTTCGAACTTCGTAATTCGAATATAATTCGAATATCAAAAAATAAATCAAAATTCGAACAAATATTAGGCAGCCCTTAATATTCGAACCTGTTATGGGCAGGCCAAGAGGGAGAGACGTCGGATTACCTGACGCAGTCTATTCATAATATTGTAATGACCACGGAAGAGGCAGTGACTGAAGTATTGATTAGACAGCGATTTATTAGAAACCTAATAAACCGTTGGAACACGCAAGACCGGTAACCATAGCAACGCCGGTAAACCAACCTCGCAAAACCCAATCCAGGGCTGAATCCGAATGCTCATTCTTATAGTATGCATTTTGTAGTACACCACAAATATAGCGCGTCCGAATGCTCAGTACGCATTGTGTAGTATGGAAAACGTTAAAGAATGCGTACTACCGCCACAGTATACAACGGTAGGTCCCTACGCTATCCCACAATGCAACCGGAGTCTGGTAACGAACGAAGAAGAGATGGCTGACCCGACACTAAAGGTACGGCCACACCAAACGCGTCACCTGCGTACCACGCGTATAAAATCGGCAATTTTTCCATAGGGAAGCATTGGTGTACGCGCGTATGAGGTGCGTACAGCGTATCATGCGTACCAAGCAACATTTTACTCGCTGTAGGGGCGTATGAGGCGCGTACATATACGCGCGTATATATACGCGCGCACATATACGCGCGTACACATACGCGCGTACATGTACGCGAGGAGTTCAAAAAATTGAACTTTTTATGCTCATACGCGCCGCAATAGCCAATCAGCGTTGAGCTTGACCCGACGTCACTGGCAGAGAGTAGTGAGCTTGGACAGAAGCATACGGCCGACATCTTTCTTTATTCTGTGTGGAAATAGTAACATAGTTACGCCATTAAATGCTTTTATGGAAACATTTCTAGCGAGAAATGTGCATTTTACTTTCATAATGTTCGCTCGGTGAATGTGAAGGATGTTTGGTTTGATAGTTATGACGAAGAGGGAACGCTCCGTTCACTTGCATGGACAGAGTCTCTGGTTACTAAAGCAACCTCAACGTCTTGGCGGACTATATATCTGCTGATCAACACTACGAATGCTGGAAACACACCAGACACACCATGTGAAGTTATTTAACCCGATTATTGTTATTTATATCCGAGATTACTTAATCTAACCCGATCTAAACTCTATCACCCAAACACGGCGACGTTTGGGTTTCCTACCTCGGACTCCAGAGCAGCCATGTCCATGGCAGCCACGGCCGGCAACTTTCTTTATTCTGAGTGGAAATAGTAACATAGTTACGCCATTAAATGCGTTTATGGAAACATTTCTAGCGAGAAATGTGCATTTTACTCTCATAATGTTCGCTCGGTGAATGTGAAGGATGTTTGGTTTGATAGTTATGACGAAGAGTGAACGCTCCGTTCACTTGCATGGACAGAGTCTCTGATTGCTAAGCAACCTCAACGTCTTGGCGGACTATTTCTCTGCTGATCAACACTACGAATGCTGGAAACACACCAGACACACCATGTGAAGTTATTTAACCCGATTATTGTTATTTATATCCGAGATTATTTAATCTAACCCGATCTAAACTCTATCACCCAAACACGGCGACGTTTGGGTTTCCTACCTCGGACTCCAGAGCAGCCATGTCCATGGCAGCCACGGCCGGCAACTTTCTTTATTCTGAGTGGAAATAGTAACATAGTTACGCCATTAAATGCGTTTATGGAAACATTTCTAGCGAGAAATGTGCATTTTACTCTCATAATGTTCGCTCGGTGAATGTGAAGGATGTTTGGTTTGATAGTTATGACGAAGAGTGAACGCTCCGTTCACTTGCATGGACAGAGTCTCTGATTGCTAAGCAACCTCAACGTCTTGGCGGACTATTTCTCTGCTGATCAACACTACGAATGCTGGAAACACACCAGACACACCATGTGAAGTTATTTAACCCGATTATTGTTATTTATATCCGAGATTATTTAATCTAACCCGATCCAAGCTCTATCATCCATCCAAACACGGCGGCGTTTGGGTTTCCTTCCTCGGACTCCTTAAATGGTCAGATACGCGCGTATCTGACCATTTTTGACACAAAATGGTCAAGCAACATTTTCGCTGCGTTACGCACGTACATGGTACGCGAGGTACGCGCTTGGTGTGTTCGCACCTTAACAGCGGCTTAGAAAGACGTCGTAGAAAGCGGCGAAAAAAAGAGATTAAAAAAGTAAAGTAAGTAATTAAGTAAAAAGAGACATTTTTAATTTAATAGCAACGATGACAAGACGGAAAACAGGTAACTTATCAAGGTAATTTTGCCGGCATCTGAGGGGAGATACGTCATATCCAAACGTCCGGTGGAGTTTCAGAGGCGTTCTACGCATAGCTGTAGTACGGTGAAGTAGTAGACACTGAACAGAAATAGCATGTACTAAGTATTCAGATTCAGCCCAGGTCTTACTGAAGGCATTTAATGGTCAAAATAGTATTAATAAATATTCGAATATTAATATTAATAAACAAACGAACTTCGAATATGATTTTTGGGCCAAAGTCAAAGCCTCCATATTAGCAGATTCACACATTCCCTTTCCACAGTCCATCAGGTTATTGAACTGCTGTTATTAACACACAACCGCAAACTCATGATGTTAAAGTCTTCGCTTAGTAAGGTTCTGGTTTAAGAGGCAGTCTTTGCTTTCATCGGAAATAGTACTACTATTGCTTGGCAGCAGGCTACATCTATCAATTAATGAAAGGAACGTCTGACTCTCAGTCTGCGTGTGTTTGTGTACCTGTTATTCGCATATCTCCCGAATACAATTTACATTAGTATTGTGATTGTTGTTTTAACATTCACATTAGTGTTAAAATTACTTTAAAAAGTAGTGGGGGAAAAAGTGGGACCATGAACTTGCAGGATCTGGCTGTGCATTGTATGCGTGCACATATGTGTTGTTATGTATTATGTGTTGTGACTTTTATGTTTGTATTTTAATCTTTTTAAACAGCTCTTAAAAAAGATGAGCCCAAAGCAACTGCCGGTTCCAGTAGTGTCTCTACACTGGACTCATCTTCCTCCGAGATGAGTTCAAAGAGTACGGACTCAGAGTCATCCAACAGCTCATCCTCAGGGGACAAGAAGAGGAAGAAGAAGGGGAAAGGGAGAAAGAAGCTATCCAAGAGGGTTAAAATGGAAAAAACACTGCAAAGAGGTTAGAAATACTAATTTCACCACTTTCCACTCACCTGGGTGCTAGATCACTCCTGGTTCGCTGTGTTGTGTTCTCCAAGCTGGCTCTTCCCATATGATGTGACATTGCTTGTGTGATTGTTTCTAGCACTCACACAGTGAATTTTAGAGGAATAGCTTGTGGTCATCTCATATTCTAGATTGAAATCAGATTTAAGTGTGTAGCTGACAAGCCACACTAGATTCATAGTGTAGTGTAGTGTGTGTGTGTGTGTGTGTGTGTGGGGAAGTAGATTTTGTGTATGTGTGCTCCTTCACTCTGTGTGTGTGCTCCTTCACCCTGTGTGTGTGTGGGCATTCCACCACTGTAGCTTCTCCTGCCTCTCACCGGCAACACATACTGAGCATAGTTGCCGTTGTGTGTGTGTGTGTGTGTGTGTGTGTGCAAGGAGATAGTGTGTGTGTGTGTTAAAGATGAGTACAGTATGAGTACAGTAATATAAATGACAAAACTCCTACTATAGATAGCACTAATTGTATGTTCTCTTAATTGCAGCCCGGAATCCCGAGCAGGCTTTGGCCCGGTACAAAAAGATTCTTAAATGCTACAAGAGGCTTGGAACCATGTCTGGGGCATTTCGAAAGGTCGGTGTTGACCGTAATACAGTGGTGGTCAATGCACCAATCGCCGAGCTTTCCATTGCTGCCCCAGACCAGTACAAGGAAGCTTTGAAAACGTATACCCATTCCACAAAATTGAAAGCATTTGCGGAACACTGTGCCTTGACAATTCTAGGCGATGTAGAAATAGTTGACTCAGTCAACACGCTTAAAGCCAGTGGTAAGCTGCTACCACTGAAAAAGAAATAATTATGTGCATTTTGTATTATGCTTTACAAGTGTTCCTGTAAAGTAATTTTTACATTTTCTGTACAATACCACTGTTCATATTTTATCTGTATTTTTTTGTTGTGTGTTCTTTGTTGAAAAGAAGAATTTATGTAGTTTAAAATAAATATTTGTACGTTTTCAGCACTTCAGCACATAGCTTCTTTCCCTTTTCTTAAAGGTCCCATGACATGCTATTTTATGTATTCTTTAATATAGGTATTAGTGGGCAACTAACACAGTATTCAAAGACGTTCCCTAAATTCAGCCGTGGTGCAGAGTTACAGCCACTCCGAGCCAGTCGCACATTGAGCTTCCCCCAAATGCGCTGTTTCGGTGGGCGTGTCAAGGAGGAGGGTGGGGGTGTGGCCCTGAGCAGCTTGCAGCCACCATGCGCTCTGTTTACAGTGGATGTATCGCAATGGCGAGCTGCACACAGCCTTTAGCCGTGTTCTGTAAATATTCTAGAACACACGGGAGTCCTGGAGCTCTATATCTAAATATTATCATATAGCCTACACAGATATCTATATCATATAATATATATTATCACGGCCAAAAGCTGTGTGAGCCGATATTATGAATCTCAAACGACCGCGTTGGGTTCTCCGACGTTCCTGGTTCTTCAACGTCCACATCAATGTGAATACACACACTGTAACGCAAGTGTTTCTTGTCGGTTCTTTGACGTGTCTTGTATTTCCACAACGAGACTGTCGTGGGGGTTATCTGAGCCATGGTTGAGAAGGAATTGGGGGAAAGGAACTTTGATTTGACTCGCTGAAGTACATGAACTGCGACATGCCGCCGGTTGCCGCGAGGCACCATCGCCCGGCAGCGGGCAGCCGGCAGCAGGCAGCGCGCGGTTCAGTCGACTTCAGGTTGATGTGAAAGTGGAAGAACCAGAGACGTCGCAGAACCCGACAAAGTCGTTTGTGATTCATAATATCGTCTGGAGGCGCACACAATATGTTATATGATATAGATATCTATGTATATGATATTATTTAGATATAGAGCTCCAGGACTGTAACGCAAGTGTTGTACACTTCCTTGTTATTTGGATAACCGTTCTGCTGTTGGTGTGACGTCGGACTCTCGTATCTGGTATTTCTACAACGAGACTCGTATTGGGGGTTATCTCAGCCAAGGTTGAGAATGAATTGGGGGAAGGAACTTTGGCTTTGACTCCCTCAAGAACATGAACCACGACAAGGAGGAGAAAGGGATCTTTGCCGGGCAGCGCTTATGCACCTCCGCCTCCGGCGGTGGTCCCTCAGCGGGGCTCAAGCGGGAGACATTCGCCGCCAACAATCCCTTTCTCCTCCATGTCGTGGTTCATGTTCTTGAGGGAGTCAAAGCCAAAGTTCCTTCCCCCCAATTCATTCTCAACCTTGGCTGAGATAACCCCCAATACGAGTCTCGTTGTAGAAATACCAGACGTGTTATGCGCCATCACACCAACAGCAGAACGGTTATCCAAATAACAAGGAAGTGTACAACACTTGCGTTACAGTCCTGGAGCTCTATATCTAAATAATATCATATAATACATAGATATCTATATCATATAACATATTGTGTGCGCCTCCAGACGATATTATGAATCACAAACGACTTTGTCGGGTTCTGCGACGTCTCTGGTTCTTCCACATCAACCTGAAGTCGACTGAACCGCGCGCTGCCTGCGGCCGGCTGCCCGCTGCCGAGCGATGGTGCCTCGCGGCAACCGGCGGCATGTCGCAGTTCATGTACTTCAGCGAGTTCCTTTCCCCCAATTCCTTCTCAACCATGGCTTAGATAACCCCCACGACAGTCTCGTTGTGGAAATACAAGACACGTCAAAGAACCGACAAGAAACACTTGCGTTACAGTGTGTGTATTCACACACACACATGTGGCGCTCGCACGGTCGAGTCTCATTGGCGGGCCAACGTCTCTGGGCGGGCCAGGCAGAGTAAGGGGAGGAGCTGAGATTCCTCATGACGTCATGAGCACAGATTTCCAAATCAGCGCGCTTGAGCCTCCGTTTTTTCAAAGGCGAGCAGAACAGCTAGTGCTCGTTTTACACCAAACGCAAGTTTTAGCCACTGGGGGACCATAGGCAGGCTAGAAAACCTCATAAATTGAGATTTTCATGTCATGGGACCTTTAAAATAATATTTTGTTTTAACTTGTGTCTCTTTGGTATCTGCTAGCCACTCATTTATAAATACTTTGTAAAGCATAGCAAGCCCTCACTTTAGATGGGCTCACACCATATAGTCAACTAATCAGTAGTAACTCATGAGTTAATCATGAATTGAAGTGTTGTTAAGTGCTTGTTAAAGATGCTGTAACACTAACTATCCGTAGGCATATTTCTGAAGGCATGTCCAAATAGAATAATACATATTTGTGTCCAGGTTATGTTTGCCACTCATTTATAAATGCTTTGTAAAGCATAGCAAGTCCTCACTTTAGATGGGCTCACACCATATAGTCAACTAATCAGTAGTAACTCATGAGTTAATCATGAATTGAAGTGTTAAGTGCTTGTTAAAGATGCAGTAACACTAACTATCCGTAGGCATAGTTCTGAAGGCATGTCCAAATAGAATAATACATATTTGTGTCCAGGTTATGTTTGCAATTCATTTATAAATGCTTTGTAAAGCATAGAAAGTGCTCACTTTAGATGGGCTCACACCATGTAGTCAACTAATCCGTAGTAACTCATGAATTAATCATGGATAACCTAATTGGTAAGTATTTGTAACATATGTATTAACACCCCAGCTATTAGTTGAGGCCTATTTCTAAATCATAACATTTTATTTAAGGCATGAACAAATGTAGGTCTAGATAGTCTGTTAATCATCAACTTCCAGGTTTTAACCGGCCTTATACATTCCTAAGTACCTAGATAATAATGGTAAAATTACTTTTTTAGAAGGCTTATTTACAATGAACAAACCATTTATAACTGTGTGGAAAAATGCTTTACTAATGATACGTTATGTATGAACAATAAATAACTAATGGTGAACAAACCATTATTTAATAGTTTTTTTAGAAGGCTTATTTACTATGAACAAACCCATTTATAACTGTGTGAAGAAATGCTTTACTAATGATACGTTATGTATGAACAATAAATAACTAATGGTGAACAAACCATTAACAAATAGGTAAAAAATGCTTAATAAATGATGAATTGTGTGTAGTTATTATAAAGTGTTACCCATAAATCCTGACATGCTCAACCTTGCACAGTAAAGCAAGGCAGATTTCAAAGTCGTCAATATACAAAGTAATAGCTACACTTAGTTCTTGACCTGAGAGAATTACATTTGATTTATAGAAGTCACCATCCAGAAAAGACTTGTACTGGCCAGACTATTCAACTGGTTTGTATTCCCTTAATTCTTGCAGTACCTCTTCTCTTTTAAGAAGATTGGAAAGTAACTTTAGAATGGGGATATAGACAACAGTATAAGACTTTTCTTGTCTGTTCAAAAGATATTCGACATGCTCAATGACAATAAAGTTTTTTTTTATAATATGACTCTTTTGTAGTCGGTACCTAAAGATCCTTCTCTTAAAAGGAAATTAAGGGGGTTAGCACTTTGAAATGCTTCAGTCAACGATGTCAAACATTCCTCAGATGTGTAATTATGCTCCTTCAAAACATTCTCAATTGACTCCCTAGTTATTTGTCCAGCATGTTCTCCAATATCAAACAAATCATCGACAAGTTCTTGAATTGCAGACTTAAAGACATGAAGGACGGCTTGCAGTCGAAGGAAAAGGGATGCAATTCGGCGCTTAACTGACTTCTGTGTAGGCTGAGAGTCAGGTTCAGTCAATGAATCATCTGGCGACTCTAAATCAGAGTTATCCTGTTCATCATTGACAGAATCTTGACTGGGACAATGAAATTAAATCAATAATGAAATTATTGAATGTAGAAGCCTGATGATGTTGAGCTTTGAGCAGTAAGATTTAAAAGAGCACCCCACAAACGGGCAATTGAAAGACTCTCTAATTATCAAATGTTTCTTTAAATGAAGAAAATAATGTTTGATGTTGCTTGGCGCTGAAAAAGTACAAAGTTCACAATGAAGTTTAGCAAGGGGACCGGTTCCTTGTTTGTGACCCTTCAAATGTTGCACAAGTTCCACATGGGATTGAAAGACGGTAAAACAATTAAGGTAAATACAACTAAAACCAGTTTTTCCACGTCCATGCTTGTCCTTGTAATGATTTACTATAGTCTTCTGCTTGTATGAGGCAAAATGGCAAAACTTACAAGTCTACTTCATCCAACGAGTGAGTAGCTGAGCCTTCACAAAGCACCTGAAACACACATAACAGACGAAAAGCTTTAGGTGATGTGAATTGCAAAAATGAACAAGAGCACATCTCTAGTTAAGTCTAACTAACAAATTGGATTCATGAATTACTTCAACTCATTATTTTGACTCCAATTAGAGTGCATAGACCAGGGGTGGGCAACTGTTTTAGTCCGAGGGTCACACTTTGGACATTGCAATTAAACATAGTTACACGATTAAATATGATATTCTGCCGTTCATTTTGATTGGGTAAAGCTATGTAGGCGGCCGCAGTGTGCGTTCGTAAGTTGTGTCCACAATCGCAGGAATTTCAATTTTTCTGTTCCAAGTGGTCGCCTGAGTTTGAGGGAGGCTTCCCCTTGTGACCGCCATGTTTCTGTTCTGCCAATTCATTCTCAACCATGGCCAGTCTCTACTTGTTCTGGAAGTACCAGAGACGTCAGAGAAACCGATGCAGGCGTTTAGGATTCATAATATCATCTGGAGGCGCACACAGTCTAGAACACTCCGGGCGCACGTCCTGGAGCTCTATATCTAAATAAATAAGGGATAATGCCCGACGAGGTGTCCATTATCAGGAATTAATGAACGACGCGGAGGCGGAAACTGTCCGACGCGCAGCGGAGGCGCGAAGTTAATATAACCCAACCCAATATAAACCCAATATAAATCCATATTCATTACACGGCTCTTCTCAATGCTCCGTCATTACGGTTCTCCGTCTTTGGTACTTCCACATCAATCTGAAGTTTGAACATGGAGAAAGGGATTGTTGCAGTTTATGGACTCACAGACTTCAACATCCGCCGGCCCCCGGAGCTGAGCTCCTGCCGGACTCCGGCATTCAGCTCCGGCAGGAGCTCAGCTCCGGGGGCCGGCGGGTGTCCGGGAGTCCACATCGGCAACACACCCTTTCTCCTCCATGTCGCGGTTCAATCGGGACCTCAGGGAGTCAAACACAGCGACATCAGTTTAATTGATTTTAATAGCAGGATCGCGGGTCAAAAAAAGGCGGCGTGTTTTCCCTCCAAAATTACGAGCGCATCGCGGTGGCCGGATTGAAGCACTATGCGGGCTGGATCCGGCCAAAATAGTCTGGCTAGCCTAAGTTTAGAGAACATGCCCGGTGAAGTCATGTTGATGCAGCTAGTTAGCTAACGTTAGCCAGCAAACTCGGAATGTACCTTGCTAAAATAATATCAGTTATTGCACATATCGAACGATTGCTAATGTTAATCACAATGTTATTTGTTTAATCGACGCTCTAAATATCATTCTAAATATCTACAAAACACGAACACTTACCAAAAGCCGACTTCTTTACGACAAATGAACATCTCGTCTGCTTGCTCGCTGGTGTCTGGCGCTTCAAATTGTCAACGTCTCGAGGCTTTGGTCTCGCAACTCGCACATGTGCAAAGAGCTGTCCTACACACATGCCAGTTCCATGTACCCCACTCAATTTAAAATGGCAAGTTCCTTCAAGCATCTGGAATTTGTGATTCATTGAAGTAACTTAAGAACCTAAATTGGAAAATTGAAAACTCATACATTTGAATTGAAATTTCATAAAACATTATTTTATGTTAGAGTGGCTGAAATAAATAGGTTATCATAACTTATTGATCAGATATTTTTTTACAGTGTATATACTATATATACTGTATGGTTTTATTATAGACTATAAGGTGATACTAGACTGTATTGTGGTACCGTGTACTGTACAGTTCTATAGGCTGTATGGTGGTACTATAGACTTATTGGCTATACTATTGACGGTGTGGTTTTATAGTAGACTGTATGGCTCTGATGTGTATTTACAGGCACTGGCTGGTGGTCAAGGAGGACGGTCACATGGTGGCAGGGAAGCAGCAGCCGCGGCAGGTGCTGGTGGCCCTGACCAGCGACGGTGGGAGGCTATGTCTGAACGGTCCTGGCATGGAAGAGCTTCAGATGCCCCTTCAGCAGCCCCACAACCCCATCATGGACTGCAGGTGGATTATTTGTTTTGGTACAGCGTAACATTGACCTTAACTTGGTCTGAGTAGCGCTACTGCCACAGGCTGTGTGTCTATTTGTCATCTTCTCCTTTGGTGGAACATCATTCTGTTCTAAACAAACCGAGGGATTCAGGATTTCAAACGGTGACGATGATGATGATGATGATGATGATGATGATGATGATGACGATGAGGAGACTGGATGGGTACAGTTGTAATTTTTGTAAAAAATCTCAATAAAAAAGTAGCAGGGAAAGATAAATATAATATACCAATTTGTTGGTTCTTCTTATCTCACACAAAAGATTGCAGGCCGGAAAACACTATTCATTCATAAGACATGTTAATAATAACAACCAGAGCTTCACAGAAATCTTTTCCCACTATCCATCCCAGCGGGACATGCCTCCAAAAAATCCACACGTTCACATGCCCGTACACTCCCAGCGATTGTTGTTTAACGGAAATTAAGTGACAGTGCGGAATGGAACAATGAGATTTTGTGTTTTTCGAAACAATACAAAACTTACTAACCTTCTCCTTCTCCTCCTCCAGGGTGTTCGGTACGGACATCCAGGGGAGGGACTGTGGTGACGAGGCAGCCCGCTGGATCACCCGCTTTCTGGGGGGGGAGATAGGCTACCGTCTGGTGCACTTTGAGCCCCACATGGAGCCCCGCAGGTCTGCCGACCAGGAGAAGCTGTTCTCCCAGGACGAGGTGAACCTCAGCCTGCCGCAGGCCGGGCTTGGTTGTTTTTCTTCTCTGAATTACTAACTAATATTTGCTTGTTCTGCCGAAGTTAACGGCAGTCATGTCTTGTGTGTATTTGTACATATTTTTGTAATTCACTAATCAAACTGAATTAATTCGACCCCTGTTTAATAAAAGCTGTCTTTCGGAGGTACTTATAGTTGCTGTTCTTCAACCTTACAGAAGGTGGCATATCCTAACGTTGGGCCTGTGATGCTGCTGTCAGAGGCGTCAGTTGGAGACCTCAACGGCAAGCTGCAGAAGGACGTTACGGTGGAGAGATTCCGTCCTAATATCGTCGTCAGCGACTGCAATGCTTTTGAAGAGGTACTATTCAACTTCAATTATCTTACCATGAGATGTATATTTTCATTTACTTTCAATTTTTACGAGCGTGAGATAAACAATTCAATGCAAATTATTTGAACACAGCTTCTTCTGAAATCCATAAATGTTACTTAAATTGGGAAGTCTTATCCCAGTTTATAACTATTACATTTTGTATTAATCTTTCTTTACTCATTTTTGGGGAGGGAAATGTAAACACAAAAAAAAAATAGTTGTGACTTCCGGATGACGGTTGAGGAGTATGGAATTGAAAAGTGTGCTCCCTAACGCCAACACGATAAACGCTGCAAAAAAATGAAAATATAACAAAGAAAGATGCATGGACTTTGACAATGAGCGGAGGATCAAAGAAATTAAAGAAGAAAAAGTCCCGGACGGACAAGGTAAAGAAATAAATCGTTCTGATGGGGAAGGTGACAAGCTAACAGCTTAAGCTACAGCTATGGCTATACCGCAAGCTAGCTTAGATAGCATTAGCAAGCAAATCCAATCCATGCAAAACAAGCTGAAAAACGAACTGGCAGAGTTTAAGGAGGACATTAACCAGAAACATAAACCAGAGTAAACGCGGACGTAGAACAGCAAAAGGATAAGAGAGACGCCAGTAGTAAGATTTTTATCTGTATATTTTTGATAAGAGACACGTAGTCGAGACACTATCGACAGGCTAGTTTTCCTATCACAGAACCTGCAAGAAATACACAAGTTTACATAGGAAGACATAGTCTTCTCAGTCTACCTCAGTAGGAATATTTTATTTTATTTGTTATTTGCAATGCACCAAGCGCTTACTTATGTTTTATAAATTTTATTTTCACAGTTTACTAAATATGCAGCTTTATATTTTCAAACAGGTGAGGCCTGGGCCCCGTTTCCCGAAAGCATCGTTAGCCTAAGTGGATCGCAGAGTGGGTCGTACGAGCATCTTACAGTTTTCAGACCGTTTCCCGAAAGCATCGTTGGTAACGAACGTCTTAAACGCTCGTAGCTAACGAGTGCTCCAGGGTACTCGTAGGACGCTAAGAGCGTCGTTAGCCTACTATAGAGTGAACTCATTATTGCATGCGGGTGTCTTCATTCATAAAAAATTAAAACATTCGGGAGTATGCAATAATACAAATTATTCTAAAGAGGTCAGAGACTCCGTGCACAGCCCCGCCTTCCCCAGTGAACCAAGAAACCCCGCGCTGTGACGAACGGGGGATTTAACCCCCTTGGTTTGACACAGGAAACTTGAGATAAGAAGGTGAAATCGCCGGGCGTGCCAAGCTGCGACCGAACCGGCTCGGCAGTGTAGAAAGACCTATAGCCAGGGTTTGAGTTAGGTGGGAGCCAGTGGGAGCTGAGCTCCCATAGAGAGAGGTCTGGCTGCCATGAAAGCAGTAAACTCAAATATATGTGGGGGTCTCGGAAAATACAGCAGCATATTATTGTAATTACCAATAAAGCTATTTTCCCTTCCACATGCAGAGTTATACTGCTATCCATTTGGATGTACGAAGTGGTAAAGTCGCAAATCTCCCAGCTTTCTTGCGGCATTTCACTGAGGCACGCCCCCTTTCGGTCGTAGTATCTCGTCGCTTTCAAAGTAGAGCGAGCAGATCTGTACAACTAGCAAAGAAGATGGCTGCGCCCATAGTCAATGGGGATTGAGCTGTACTTTCTTTGTATTTGTACCATGTTGGGGGTTGTAATGTCGATTTTAAATCCTCTTACACACTTGATTTCATTGCTGCTTTAATCCGGTCACCAATTTATGCATTGCACGGTCATGCTTTGCGTGCAATTCAATGTAAAGTTGTGTTTTCAAGCTGGTTTGCTAAAGAGGCTATGTTGCTAATGATGACTAGCCCGCTACTACCCCTCGTGGCTCGACAGAAACACAACAGAACTTGTTGAAATTAAAATTGGCGAAAATGGCAAGATATTATTGCAATGTAAAAGGCTTGCAATGTTAATGTTTCTGTAAAGGCTGGCGACCATTATACTGGATTATTTCTTTTTTCCAAAATAGTTTTCTTCTCAAACTGGTCAGACACAAATAGCAAACTGGAAGGCTGGAGCAAGGGAAATACGTCACGTTCTCGCTGAAGCTGGTCGTTCGTACCAGCCTACCATCAAAATGGATAGCAGCATTATATTGACGTTAAGTGGGATAATAGGTCTATGTCACACTTCCTGCTTCCGGAATGCGTAGTAGGGTAATCCAACTTCCGGTCGCGTCTAGCAGCAACAACAATGGCAGCCTCCGTTCGCAGTTGTTCTTGTAGTGTACTGTGTTGCTCTACATCAGGACGTAGACAGCCATACCTCAGCTTCCACGCTTTCCCGAAGGACGAAATAAGTCTTGGGTGAGATTAATTTTTGCCCAGTACTGTCCTAACGTGCGAGTGATTCTAGACTGCACAGAAATCAGGTGTGAGGCAGCCTCATCACTCACCCTCCAGTCTGAAACATTCTCCCACTACAAGAATACCAACACCTTCAAAGGTCTGATCGGCATTGCTCCATGTGGAGTTATCACCTTAATTTCTAAGCTGTACACTGGTTCCATATCAGACAGAAATCACACAGCAGTCAGGAATCCTTAGTCTACTTCAGCCAGGAGATGCATGCATGGCTGACAAAGGTCTTTGTCATCGAAAAGATGCTTTCTGAAGTTGGGGCTACCCTCATAATACCGCCATTTAAAAGAGGCGCTAGGTTCACCAGAGAGGACACCGAAAAAACTCAGAGTATCACCCGACTTAGAATCTTGGTGGAGGGGGTGTCACGTTAAAATTGTACCGGGGGCGAAAATTGTACCGGCCTACGTCATCGTTTGTTTACATCCTGACAACCTGCCCGGCAACAGACGACGCGATGCAGAAAACATGTTTCCAAACGACGAAATAACATAATACAGATAGCGGATCGCTATCTGTATTATGATAGATAGCGATAACACTTGTTTTTACTTTATATTTGAATTGTATTTAATTGTTTAATCGAAACAATAAAAAAATTTGCCCGCGAAATGGGCGATCGCGTCAAATGACAAATGTTTTGCCCGCGAAACGGGCGATTGCGTCAAATGACGTAGGAGGGTTCTTGAAACATAATACAGATAACGGATCGCTAGATAACACTTGTTTTTACTTTATATTTGTATTGTATTGAATTGTTTAACAGAATTTAGCTAGTAAACTGAGTGTTTTAAGCAGGTTTCATAGTCTAGAATGTTCAAGAACCTTCCTACGTGATTTGACGCGTCATTTGACGGGATCGCCCGATCGCCCGCAATTTTTTTTATTGTTTTGATTAAACAATTAAATACAATACAAATATAAAGTAAAAACAAGTGTTATCGCTATCTATCATAATACAGATAGCGATCCGCTATCTGTATTATGTTATTTCGTCGTTTGGAAACATGTTTTCTGCATGGCGTCGTCTGTTGCCGGGCAGGTTGTCAGGATGTAAACAAACGATGACGTAGGCCGGTACAATTTTCGCCCCCGGTACAATTTTAACGTGACAGGGGCCATCAGAAGGGTCAAAGAATATCCTATATGGGACACGACCATTCCTCTGACTCTTTCAGGCTCTGTCAATCAGCTGTGGGTAAATTGTTGCTTGATGTATCAAGCAACTATCAAGGTCCTTTAGATGTGAAGGATGATGTCCCAGTGTGACACATTAAAACACACATATGACATGACTATTTTTAAACGTTTATTAATGTTCTGTTTACATTTAACAGAAATAAATTAAAATGAAATTGTGTGTGTCCGTCCTTTTCAAATGTTTATTTAATGTTCGTTTCCAGTTATTTTTTAAAAATATAATAATAATAAATGAAATGTATATAGCGCTTAATATGGTACTCTAAGACGCTTTACATATTGCCCTATCAAAACTATGTAAGACAGACTAGTAATAAAAGAAAAAAACAGAAAAAAAATTGCAATTCAGGTCAAAAAATGGGTTACATCTAACTACTAGCTGTGGGCCCTTCTCTTGTGGAAGGCATCTCCCCTCAAAACTAAAGGGGGGTCAACATATGAGGGTTGTTGACATCTCTTTTTGGAGGTCGCTCTTCTGTTTATAGGTATATTAGAGGTTAGGAGGGGAAGGCTGGTGTAAAAAGGTATGTTTTGAGTGCAGATTTGAAAGAAGAGAGGGTTGGAGAGACTTTGATGTGGGAGGGGAGTGAATTCCAAAGGGTGGGGGCAGCAACTGAGAAGGTCCGATCACCCCAAGTCCGGCGCTCAGTCCGTGGAACTTGTAGCAGGTTGGCAGAGATGGACCTGAGGAATCGGGAGGGGGCGTGGTGATGGAGGAGGTCGGCAAGGTAGGGGGGGGCTAGGCTGTTGAGGGCCTTGTAGGTGATGAGTACGATTTTGAAGTTGATTCGGTGTTTAATTGGAAGCCAATGGAGTTCACGGAGGACAGGTGTGATGTGTTCTCTGGAGCGGGTACCAATATACATGCTGTCAAGCGATTAAAATATTTAATCGGGATTAATCGCATTAATGTCATAGTTAACTCACGATTAATCGCGATTAACCGCAAATTCTTTTTCTATGCTAAATATCCCTTGATTTTTTTGTCCCATAATTCTTCTCATTTTAATTCTCTTATCAACATGGTGAAGTGCATCGGCTTGTCTTGTGCAAATGATTTTTTATTGATAACAACATTGGCATATACTGATCAAAACAGGACGATACAAAAAAATAGCCTATAGTGCAATTAAACGACTGCTTTGAACAAATGTCATTTGAACATAGCAGTCAGGCTACTGCTTCTTTGTTTTGAGCCAAAAAAAAAAAAAAAATTTTTTTTTTTGTAAATAAAATATTTGCGTTAAACGCGCGATAATTTTTTTAACGCCGTTAAAATTGGTTTGCGTTAACGCCGTTAATAACGCGTTTAACTGACAGCTCTTACACATTTACATTTAACAGAAAGAAATGAAATACTTTATCTGATATAGGACGTAAATATGGGCTATTATGACACGGCTCTTCTCAATGCCGTGGAACGCTCCGTTCACTTGCATGGGCCCTTCACAACAACGCCAGCTTCTTCGGTTGCTAAGCGACGTCAACGTCTTTGGCTAACTATTTCTCTGCTGATCAACACTACGTATGGTAAGTTGGTAACAAATAAATTGTAAAAAAAGTTATTTTTTCGTTTGGCAAGTAGCTGCTCATTATCGAAAATAAATAATAAATTATCGAAGCACCTCCGTTTCGAATCGGTGTCCGGTTCGCCCTGTCTGGGATTATTTTCCCGATAATGACCGGCGTCCTATATCAGATAAAGTCGGCTCTCTTGCTGCGCAAAATATATGTTTAAAAAATCAACACATTAAGATAAATGCAATTGTCACACAAGCTATTTTGGATTTTTGTAATATGGAATTATTTCAGGGGGGGAAATGCCGTGAATAAATGTATGCACAGTGCGTTCAGGATTAGGACTGATATATATGTCGGCCTAAGCTTAATCAATTGTGTTTTAATATCTTTAGCATACATATTATTGCAATCTATTCTTTTCATAGGCTACTCTGCGGTTGGCCTTGATGGGGAGTTATTTTAACCCTTTTAACCCCATTTTCCTCCGACATTCCTGCGTCTCCCCCTGCGTCATAGCCCGTTTCAGCACCATGTCAGTGGACAGGTACAATCCTACGATCGTCGTGAGTGCAGCGAATGCGCGTTCACGTTAAGAGGAGTTTCGGGAAACGCTCCAAAGAAATTATCGATGGTTCGAAAGATCCATCGGGAGAATGATCTTACGAGCGAAGATCCATCGATATCGGGAAACGGGGCCCAGCACTACTGTGTACATTATTGTTATTTTGAGAGGTATGCCTGCCTATTAGATCAGAATGGCTTATGTAGGCCTGTTTTAATATATCTCTCTGTTATACTGTGAAGCTGTAGGCCTGTTCCAGGGTCAGCCTGTCAACACTTTTGTTTATATCTGTTATATGCACAGCTGTGCTTTGTTGAGAAAAAAAACTAAACTAAACCTAAATAAATGGTTGGTGATGATTACTTGTGGTGTTGAGTTAAAACTAGACTCGAACCTCGCAGGCAGGCAGACGGGTGAGAGGACGGCTGCAAAATTTCCAACACACTGAAAACAACGCGAGATGAGTACCGGACACTAAGTATAAATGTGAATAAAATATTCTTAAATTGCAATTCAGGTCAAAAAATGGGTTACATCTAACTACTAGCTGTGGGCCCTTCTCTTGTGGAAGGCATCTCCCCTCAAAACTAAAGGGGGGTCAACATATGAGGGTTGTTGACATCTCTTTTTGGAGGTCGCTCTTCTGTTTATAGGTATGTTATGTTATTTTTTGTTTGTTTCATATTATGTTCAGCTCCTATGATTATTGCACTGTTAGCCTGAGGGGGAGACACTACAATTTGAACAGACCAAAAGCAGCCTGTTAATACCAAACAAGATTGTATTAAACTTATGTCCCTACATTTTAATGGCTTAGGAAACCCAGTCAAAAGAGCTACAATTATAGCTAAAATTAATAAGGGAAGGACGCAGATTGACTACCTGCAAGAAACTCACCTTTCACAAACAGAACATGAAAAGTTGAAAGGATTTTGATTTAAAAACACTTTATATAGCTCCTATTCTAACGCCCGCAAAAGAGGTGTAGCAATTCTTATTCCTAATGCCACCAAATTTGAATATCAAAAATAAATAAATGATAAAGAGGGACAATATGTTACTGTAAAAGGAACAAATGACCAAGTGATGGTAACATTGGTGAACATATATGCCCCACCTGAAAGTGATAAACATTTCTTTAAATCCCTATTTAATTTGATTGCTAAATAGATAGAAGGTATATGTTGAGGAGATCTCAATGTGATAATGAACTACGACATGGACACAACTAGTTGTAAGAGAAATAGAAAACTTATCACAAAGGTAGTAAAAAAAAATACATGGGAAGAAATTAGCTTTTTTGATGCATGGAGCTACATGCATACTACATCCTCTACAGAGAGAAACTACATTCGTTATTCAGCAGCACACTCCTCATCCTCAATAATATATTTTTTTATGCAGAAAGAAAGCAGGGATAGAATACAGGAATGTCAAATTGGAGTGGCCGATTTGTCTGACCATAGTCCAATCTATTTAAAGATATATTTGAAGTTCTGACGACAAGACACAATATGGAGATAAACGTGGGGATATTAAATAAAAAACTGGTCAAACAAAACAAAGCTGTAATACAGAAGATCTTAGAGGAAAATGTCAATGACGAGAAACACACTGCAATACAATGGAACGCCGTAAAAGCTATTTTACAAGGAATATTTATTGCAATAACAAGTCAACTTAAAAAAGAAAAGAAAATCTGACCTGGAACCAAAACCGACAAAAAATATAAACAAATGATAGAAGTGAGAAACCAAACTAATAAAATACTACAACAGGAAATGGAGATAAAGGCTAGGTATTTAAAACCAAATGACTATGAATTAGTACCCTGGAAATCCAGAGTTCTCGCGAGAGCACAATTTGAATTAGCTCAGTGAGTCACTCTGGGAACGAGCAGTATACTCCCCGGGCCCAGAACATTAACCAATCACATCGGTGTATCTGATATAGGCGGGCCGAAAGCGTTGCTGTCTTACAGACCGGATACGCAAGAGTCTTATCTATTGGGTAGCTCCGCTGGTCTGGATACTTCAGCCCTTGTTTTCTTCTGATTGGTTGTAGTGTCATCCAATTGCGTGCAGTGATATTTTTCGAATGCATGCTTGGTGCCGCCCCTCGAGTTAGGCCATTTTCATGACTCGTTGTCAGACCCTACAGCTTTCTAGACGTGGGTCTTCATTGCGAAGACAACAGGCAGGGATTACAGTCAATAAACAATTTGATCCTAATTCCATCTAAACTAAACATATTTTCAAAATAAATTGAAAATATGTTCAGGGATTATGACAAAGAACTTTACACACAAACATCAACACGAATCATAAGGATACTCAAACATTTCTAGACTCCTTGGATCTGTCTTCCATAGGTTAAGTGCAAAATGAATGCATAACAGCAAAGATAGCTACAGATAAAATCCATAAAGCAATAGGAAAAATTGAAAACCAACAAGGATCCCGGTACTGATGGATCTGAGTGGTACAAAAAACTTAAAGGGAAACTTCACCCATTTCCATTTAGCTTTGTATCATTAGAAACCCACTAATATTTTTGTAATGGTCGTGCATCATTCCCTTATTTTTTGGAGAGACTGGAGAGATCTGTATCGATCTCCCACACTTCCTGTTTAAGATGCCGCAATATGACGATTTTTTGCGTAGAAGTAAATAGGAAGTGTAAGAGGGGAGGATTCTCGTAAGACTAGAAGCACTAGTCCCACCTCTCTATAGGGGGTGGGACCCACTGATGCTACAGACCTATTAGAGCAGTGCCAGTGGGTTGGACTTCACCAGCAGAAACTAACATCCACAGCATCTGAAGCTAAGCTAACAGAGGCTGTTGATACAACTGAAGTACAATGGCGGAAGGTACTGGATCTGACATAGAAGATGGCACCATGCAAAAGTTCACCATTTCGAAAGAAATACAAACGAGGACTAATTCACTGAGTTCACCAACTAATACTCTTCACTAGAAATGTTGCGTGAAATGATTTTCAAGCAGTCTTGCGGTATCAGCTGGTAGATGGAACGGCGAGGTGTCCGATAGGCGGAGATCTAGATAAGCGGGAGTGGCCAGCGAAGCTGGGCATCGTGGTGCATGGTGGGAGTTGTTGTCTTCAATGCACAAGCGCCAAAAAGTCACTTTCTGCCTTTTCTCGGTCAAGACGGCACCAAATTAGAATTTTATTTATTATTCGACTACTTATAGGACCCAATTGCAATACATATTCATGCCTCCACCGGTGAAATGCTCCTTTAACTGTCGCAACTATTACTCCAAGCTTTTAATTGGACCATTACCACGGCTCACTATCGGACAGATTTACTTTGGAAAGAGGAACCAGACAGGGCTGCTGTCTCATCCCTACCTTGTTTGCTCTCGATATAGAACCATTAGTCCAAATGATTACACAAGAAGATATGATAACAGGAAACTATGTCAATAACCAAAACCATACTATAAGTCTTTTTGAGGACAATGTTTAATTAAATTAAAAGTTCCAGTAACTCCTTTATGAAACTGAGGCACATTTTAGAAAATTTTGGCGTATACTCAGGTTACAAATTAAACGTATCTAAAACTCATTCTCATGTTTAACTGCTCTCCAGATTAAGAACTTAAATAATTACAATTTAATTGGAATGCTAAATCAATTCAATATTTAGGCATTAGGAATAACCAAAAACTTGTCAAAGCTTTACCGAAACAACGACGGACATCTAGTTTTATAAGGGGGTAAAGCACCCGAGAATTCGATAAACTACTATCCAGCTACCTAAAGACCAGGGGGAGGGGGGGGGGGGGGGGCTGGCACTTCTTAACTTTAATGCAGCACAACTGCGTCCACTTATTTACTGGTGTAATGTTGACTATGTAGCTCGTTGGAAAGATATTGAAATACCTACATCTGGGCCCCTGATTCAACCACAAATTGGGCAGAGAAATTCCTGCCCATACTAAAGAAGAGGAAGAATTAAACCCAATAACAACATCTACCTTAAAGGCACCCAGTGCAACTTTATGTAAACATTCAATGAAAAATAAACATTAAATTTCTAGTCTTTTTTACACGTAGTAAGTTTCAATAACTCCATACCATTACATATCGACATTCAAGGAGCAAAGATGAGACGTCGTTGTGTGGTGAGAACTGATAGAAAATCGTAAACAACAACAATCGCCGGTGGGGAGAAGCCATTTTTTCATTGACTGGAAGCCTGCTTTATTTATTGTAGGTTACAAAAAATAAAGAAAATGGCAGAATTGTTGTTGTTATCGATTTTGTATCAGTTCTCACCACACAACGACGTCTCATCTTTGCTGCTTAAATGTCGGTATGTAATGGTATGGAGTTATTGAAACTTACTACGTGTAAAAAAGACTAGAAATTGAATGTTTATTTTTAAGCCTCGAAAGTTGCACTGGGTGCCTTTAAATACATGGTATTCAAACAACTGATACATTTACCTTAAATACATGGTAATCAAACAACTGAAGGGGGAAGGTAACTTGGTCTATTAAAATGGAAAGCTTTTGATTAAGAATTCAAACCGGGAATTTCTGATAGCAGATTCAAACTGTGGACTCAGATGGGTCTAACAGCAATATGCAAGGTTATTCAAAAGGGTGAAAAGATAAACTTTCAAGATTTAATTTACCTATGGCCTAAAAAATCTGGACTTATTCAGATTCCTACTATTGAGGGATTACTGTATAGAAAGAATTAAGAAAAATGCTGATGAGATACATCCTATGGTAAAAGTGATTGTACAATCTTACAATGATGTCATTCCCAGAGCTGTGTCAGTTCTGTATTCTGCTTTGATGGAAGCTAAATATGATTCAACGTTATACGTTGAAGCTAAATGGGAAAAAGAACTGAGTGAAAACGTCCCGGACAACATGTGTAGTTGTATGGTGTATTTTCCACATATGATACAAGTCACATGGATGGAGAGAATTCCATTATTATTTGTCAACAAGAATACTAGTCAACAATTGAACACTCGACAACCCTGCTGGAGACTGTACAACTGTATGGATCCTAATCATACTGGGATCATATCCACATTGTGCTGTAGGAGGGACTAGGATACAAAATCCCCCGATCTTGTCTTGTCTTATACCTGGGACATATGGAAGGATCTGTGCAAAAAGAAGACCAATATTTGATAACGATTCGTCTTGATGCTGCAAAAAAAAGCCATCATTAAGAACTGGCTCCAGTCTGTTGAACCTGACTATAGACAACGGCTCAACATTATCGGTGATATTCGAACGATGGTGGGACTCGCATATAGATTAAAAACTAAGGAAGACTCATTTTCTAAAGGCTGGGGTAATTGGTTATTGTACATGTCAAAAAATTAAGAAATGTAAAATATTTCTTAGATCTGATGTGGATTATCCCCCAACAGGCACTGTTCCTCTTTCATTTCCTCACTTTATATCTTTCTCTCTATCTTTTTCTCCTTGGCTGTACTTTAACTAATAAAGGAAAGTACAAATAAATTAATCATTAGTTGTTTTTCTATCCTACTTTTCTAGGATTCTTGGACGGAGCTGCTGATTGGCAATGTTAGACTCCATCGTGTAATGGCATGTGGAAGGTGACCCAGACCTAGCTTCTGAAAAAGCCTTTTACACTTAACATTTTCAACCTGTTGGTCTCACATTATGCAACAAATCTAAACATTAATGGAATGTTCTGTTATTGTACTGCAGGTGCAGTTTCATCACCGTTGACCCAGAAACTGGTATTATAAGCAGGAAAGAGCCCCTGGAAACACTAAAGGGGTAAGGTTGAAGAGTAACTCTAGTTTTATGTTTTTGTTATTGGTTATATATTACTTTTTTTAAAGGGGACATATCATACCACCAGGTGTTAGTGTGATTAGCCATTACAAGCAGGTTTGAAAATGTGCAGCGTTGTGACATCACAGGTGGGCGTGTCCACCTAGATGTCTGCTGGATAGATCAGTCTACCAGCCTACCCAGTGGACTGCAGCAAACGTTGCTGATCTATCCGTCACACATCAAGGTGGACATGCCCACCTGTGATGTCACAATGCTGCACATTTTGAAAACGGCTTGTAATGGCTAATCACACTCACACCTGGTGGTATGATAGGTTCTCTTTAAAGATTGAGTATCATCAGTGTTTGCCTGTTTTTACTAACTTCTCTCAGCAAAAGAGATTTTTTGGAACGAAAATAGAGTTTTTGATGGTCTTATTCAAGTTGGCCATTATTTATAGCCTAGTGTGCAATGTGTTGTATGTACTCCATGGCACAAATTACGTTTCATTTCTAAACCTTCCTGGTTGTAAAGTATGTATTATCTTTTTTTTATCAGATATCGACAGTGCCAACCGTCTGAGGCAGAAATCTACAAAAAATCACCGTTGTTTGGACAATTTTTCACCGTGAAAAAGACGGGAATCATACAGGTTGGGGATGTCGTATATCGGATTGGTCGCTAGGAAGTGGAAAAATGGTTGTTTGCTGTTGGTGATCACTGTCATTTAGAACTCTTTAGCAGCAAGGCCAGTTCCTTGATGTACATTTCCGATTATGAAACATTGATTGCAAAAAGTGAGATTATATCCCTAGACAAATTTTGCAGTCCTCACAATAATATAGTTATATAATTCCAGTCCTCCACACACGTACTTCATAATCAATGTGTGTGTGATGTACATGTAAAACACTACGGAGGACTACGGGGCTCACTTTTCTGTACACTAGTGCAGTGACGGACTGGACGGTCTGGCATTCGGGCAGATGCCAGAGGGGCCACGGCCTCTCGTGGGCCGTTTGGGCCGGCCAATCACGGGGCGGCATGCTTGTCGGGTTAGGGCCCACTATCAAGCATCTATAGTGTTAAAAGCTTCAAATTAGCCATTTGTCTCTAAATCCCTATTCATGCTATATAATAGGAAATGAATCAGTATTTATACCAGATATGAGTTTCTATATACTACAGTCATGGTTGCCCTTAATATTTACATCGGTCTACATTATTTTATAGCCTTATTCAATCAGATGTTTAAAAAGTGCATTGTTTGAAATTGAAATACAACAAATCTGCCTGTATTTTTAATTTTATTATTGGTTTACAAAAGTTCTATGAAGCAATGACTTCTGGGAATTTCAAAAAAGAATCAGACCGCGTCTGCGTATAGGGGGTTGTTGGAAGTTGAAAGTTGGAAGATAACAGAGTCTGCTGAGGTTACTATGAGTATGAACTATGAATCAAGGAATTAAGCGACAGAAGGGAGGAGCGGAGAAAAAGAGAGCGAAATCCAGGAAATTACTGTTGGCTGACAGTGAAAAAACTGCGAAACTGACCGATTTGCTTTTTAAGCCGCCAAGTGCAGCTTCAGCTAGTAGCACCAGCGCTAGCACTAATGTTCAAGACACTGAGCAAACAGACCAGGGGCAGGGAGTAAAACAGGAGGACAGTGAGGACAGTCAGTCTTAATGCATATTAAAGTTAGAGAGTTCAAACCCAATGGGGCTACAAAAGTGTGTGTTATTTCCGTGCATGTGAAGTTATATCTGTGTGTTGCGGGGACGGGTGGGCCGCTGGTGGGTGAAAATGCCAGGGCCGTTTTTTAATCCCAGTCCGTCACTGCACTAGTGTTAGCCTGGTTCTACCAGACTCTCGTACTTCACTTCATTTCATTTCATTTGTACAGAGAGTCTGGACCTAATCAATTGACAAACGTTAACTCACTTGAAGGCGGGTGTCTGTTGAAGTTTAAAATGATTGGATCTGCCCAGTGCCACTCTGGATCTGCCATAACCAATCGCTAACGTTTGGTTGTGACGTATGTCATGCGCCGGGAATCACGTGCAGGTTGTACACAAACCAAACACCTTGCGCGTCTGCACGAAAATGTCCGTCAACGACAGCTGCAGGTTTTGTTCGTCGAATTTAATTTATCAGGGAAAAATTGCACATTGTAAATCAACTACCGACCTACAACAACAACTCAAACTGGCGTACGACTTTATCGTCATTGTTCTCAGACACGCCCTCTGTTCGCTGATTGGCGGCCGCTGTGGCGGCACCAGAAAACCAAATTACATACAGCAGGTCCAGACCTAGTACTGAAGGGAAATTCAAATTGAGCGGAAGTACTTAGGCGGGCGGAGCCAGGCTACACTAGTGTGCTAGTATTTGCTGTATTGTACTGTTGTTCATAAACTAATTGGGATTAATTGGGATTGTTTTATAAACTAAGATTATTAGGCAGTTTTACATCTATATGTATACTAGTGTGTATAGTACAAGCATGCATTTTTGCAAGAATCCAATAGCCCACAATTCATTTTTGATGTTAATAAATTACAAACAAATGAACTTCATTTTCATTTATTTGTTCATAAATCCAAGTCAAAGCCATAAATCCAATTCACTCATTGATATGGGGAAAACATACCTTTTTAAATGTCCAATATATATTTCCAACAAAATATTTGTTTTTTTTTGTTTTTTTTCCATAAACGATTTTTATTGAATTTTCTTTTTTATGCAAACATACAAACATTTACAACCCCCAGCCACCCCACATCCCAAACAATCCTTGGACGGATGGAAATTACATAAAAAAAAAACAACACAGTAAAAAAATAAAAATAATACGTATTTCACCTAATTTCACTTAATATAGACAATGCCGATCAAATACTGTGCATCACATCTACACACATTCATACAAATCTTAAAAGGAGTACCTTGTTTAGCTTGGTTACCAAACGGACAGGGTTATTACTTAGCCATCGGGAAGCGACTTAAGCTTATTGAAGTGAGAGTTGAAGGCGCGCCACCGACTTCAAAGAACCTCTCAGAGAATATAAAATGTTTTCTAGTTTGATAAAGAACATAACATCACTCAACCAGGACAACACAGTCTCACTCCGAGAACGTCAAATACCGACTGTTGGCAAAGGCCCTTTAGCGTCGGTGACTGACGGGAAAGGTACCCTTTTTAGTCGGTCGGTGACGGTAAAGGTACCCTTCGGCGTCTTCTGCATACGGAATGGGGGGTGCCTCACTACGTCTCTAATAGACGCTGTGAGCATCTTTCCTATTGGATAGTTTTTTGGATATTCTTCTGTGAAAATGGCGGACATACTTTTTTATCCTGGGTGGAAAATATGATATTTTAGCATAGTTAAACCATTAAAAGTGTTTATGTAAACATTTTTAGCGAGAAATGTGCATTTTACTTTCATAATCATCGTTCGGCGAATGTGAAGGATGTTTGGTTGGATAGATATGACGAAGAATATTTCATCGGGCGATAATGGCCGGCGTACAGGCATCCCGGGCTCACGAAAATAGGTGACACTGTCATGTTATTTAATCTATTGAAACGTGATCAGGTACACGTATTTTCTAAATGTTCGTGTCAAAAAGCACAATTTTCAAACTCATGCATATCAATTGGAAGTATTTGTCGTGATTTGTCACCAAGCACGACTTCCATCTAAGGTTCTGTCCGGGAGCTTTCTCCCTATTGTCCCTTAAGGAGCTCCGTACAGAACATTTATTGTTAAAAATTGTCTGTGATAACTAATAATATGACAGCTTTTCCAGTCTCACCAATATGCGCACAGATCGCACGGTTTGACACTTTCAAAATGCGTGCAGTAGGCTACATACGCCAAATGACCATTTCGTGTGCATACGATACGCAAAACCCAGCATTAACTACTGTGGAGGGCGGATACGCCCATTTCGCGTGCATATGATACGCAAAACCCAGCATTAACTGAATGGGAGATGCAATATTTTAGGACAGATTCACCATTTAACGTGTTTCTAATGACATTTCTAGCGAGAAATGTACTTTTCCCTTGAATAATCCTCAGTCAGTGAATGTGTATGATCTTTATTAATCTTTATTATCTGAATGGGAAATGCAGCACACGTGTTTCCTGCTTTTGTGTTATTAAACCGTTACTTTATGTAACTTTTAATGATATCATCTTGTTAGAAACACGTATATCTGAGAGCCAACCCAGTCGCCAAAAGCATACGTTGACAGTGTACGTTTTCGTGAACACTGGATTACGTCGCATTTCAACATAAAATAGCGTGTTATACACACACACACACACACACACACACACACACACACACACACACACACACACACACACACACACACACACACACACACACACACTGCATTTCGCTGCCAAATAAATAAATACTAAGGCAGAATAAAGAATAAATTAATTAATTATCATTCAACTTCAACATGCGTTATTACAGTATAGTGGTGGAGGGATGACGTGTGTTGGCCAACCCGGAAGCGAGCGTCGCCCTGGGTTCCCTTGACAAAAAGCCAAAGGGTTTTTCCATTTGATTTTGGATTATTGCAGAAAAATTAGCATCTTTGAAGCACCTCCTCAAAAACTGAAAATAAATAAAAAATAACTGTGCTCCAAAGAAAGAAATGTAAACCAATGCATTCCGAATGGGAGTGTTTCTCCGATTTTTCCATGCTACACAGAACGAAATGTAAACCCATGCAAATAAAGACTTCATGGTCATAATCATTTAAATATCATTAATCTCCTGAGGGTGGTATTCTATTTTTTTCAACGGGGCTGAATCCAGTCACTTGACCGTCATGGTTGCTATGGTGGTTGCTATCCACCAGCCCCTCTAATCCTTACATGGCTCTAAAAACCACACGGCAAATGAGCTGCCGTAAATTGTGTTGTTTTTGTCGTAAACTAGGGTCCGATGGTTAAAAAATAGACGGATATTCCAAGGTATCCTTAAAAGGCAGCTTGAATGTTTTTATTTTCTGCAGTTTAGACTTCTTCTATAACCTATTTTTGAAAGCAAAACACCAAGCTCATTGATTTAACAAGGCAGGGTTATTTGAAACAATTTATTAAATAAATTTTTATGAGAGGTCATTCCTTCTCCTGAGTTTTCTTCCTATTTATGTCTAGTGTACAACCATACTGTCCACAAGCATCACCCCCCCCTGACTCAGCAAGTGCTCCATCTCGTTGCACCTGCACCCAGCGGCTCGCTTGCAAGATTTTGGCCTGAAGTTATTCCCAGACCTACACCGTAGCCATCCAACCTGCATATCTGAGAATCAGGCCTCTCTTTAAAGGCACCCAGTGCAACTTTATGTAAACATTCAATGAAAAATAAACATTCAATTTCTAGTCTTTTTTACACGTAGTAAGTTTCAATAACTCCATACCATTACATATCGACATTCAAGGAGCAAAGATGAGACGTCGTTGTGTGGTGAGAACTGATAGAAAATCGTAAACAACAACAATCGCCGGTGGGGAGAAGCCATTTTTTCATTGACTGGAAGCCTGCTTTATTTATTGTAGGTTACAAAAAATAAAGAAAATGGCGGCATTGTTGTTGTTATCGATTTTCTATCAGTTCTCACCACACAACGACGTCTCATCTTTGCTGCTTGAATGTGGGTATGTAATGGTATGGAGTTATTGAAACTTACTACGTGTAAAAAAGACTAGAAATTGAATGTTTATTTTTAAGCCTCGAAAGTTGCACTGGGTGCCTTTAATAATGACAAAATGTATGAGAGAAATACACATTAACTTTTGACTCATAAGCGGCGTGGTGCCGGCTCCTTTTGACCTTTTGACCCCAGACTTCTGGGGGAATAGCTGAATCAATTCATTAGTCAATCAAAAGCATGTAAATATCTTCCAGGTGGCGTAAGAGGGAGAACAAGGTGTCCTTCAACATCGACGCTTCCAGGCGATTGCAACGGTGCCACACATGAGCATAATCGAACATGTTTAATGGTAGTAATTAGCTGTCGAAATTGGAGGCCTTAATCAATAATGAGCAGCTATTGATTTGCTTCCCGATATAAATTTGTGACAAATGACATGTTATTTAGCCTCTACACGTTGAGTTGAGTCCAATGACACCAAGCATGACACTCTAGAAAATGGTAACATGTATTTTACATGGTACACCTAGGTCTAGGACATGATCTCGGTGTAGCAAGAGGGCGAGCTTGATCTCATTGGACTCAGCTTAACGTGTAGATGCTAAATAACATGTCATTTGTCAAAAATCTCCATCGGGAAGCAAATCTATAGCTGGTCATTATTGATAAAGGCCTCCAAAATCGACAGCTAATTACTACCCCGAAACATATTCAAATATGATCATGTGTGGCACTGTTGCAATCGCCTCGAAACGTAGATGTCAAAGGACACCTTGTTTGCCCCGTTACGTAACCGGGAAGATATTTTACTTCTAATGAATTGATTCATATTTTAAGGTTCTCGGAGTGAGACTTTAAGTGTTGAGACGAAAGATGATATCAAGACATTTATAGAATATTCCCATTCACATTATGATTCTTCGTCATAACATCCGACCAAACATCCTTTACAGTCACCAAGCGAGGATTATGAAAGTCCAGGCCCCCCCTTCCGGCACTCGGGGTCCGACTGGGCCAAGTTTAGGACAGGAAGGGCCCCCCATTCCGGCCCTCGGGGTCCGACCGGGCCAAGTTTCGGTGCGGGGGTCCCAGTTAGGCCTTAGAATAAGGTATTCAAATTTCAGGGCGGTAGGACCTTCCTATCTCAAAAACTGTTTTTCCACCACATTCTGAACCATTAGGTCTTGCAGGTAACACTTCTGAGGGGCTTTGTCCTTTAGGCCGAAGCCCTAAAGGAAGTGATGCAATAGGTGACTGGGTCGACAACATTTAAGTATGCTTTACTTTGAGGTCTCTTATATATATCAAAGGGGGTCTCAAAGGACGCATACGCTTCAACCTGTGGCTCCAGCCCTACAGGAAATGACTCAGCAAGTGCTCCATCTCGTTGCACCTGCACCCAGCGGCTCGCTTGCAAGAATTTGGCCTGAAGTTCTTCCCAGACCTACACCCTAGCCATCCAACACGCATATCTTAGAATCAGGCTTCTCTTTAATAATGACAAAAAGCTATTAGAGAAATACACATTCACTTTTTGTTATCTCATAAGCGGCGTGGTGCCGGCTCCTTTTGACCTTTTGACCCCAGACTTCAAAAACGTGGCCACAGACCAGCTGTGACTACACACCTTAAGCCACAAATGTACACCTCCATCCCACAAAAAATGGGGACTAGAAACTAACCTCTGTCTTATGTACATTTACTGTACTGTGGGAGGTCACGCCCCTTTTCCGGCCTTTTCGAGATAGCTAGGGATGCTAAAATGTTTACACACATTTCCCGGGGCCCCGAGAACGACATATCCGAGATTTGGAGTTCTAGCCCTTAGAGAAAAAAAGTTTTCCCAAATGGACTGTCATTTGGACAAAGCCCCTCAGAAGTGTTACCTGCAAGACCTTATGGTTCAGAATGTGGTGGAAAAACAGTTTTTGAGATAGGAAGGTCCTACCGCCCTGAAATTTGAATACCTTATTCTAAGGCCTAACTGGGACCCCCGCACCGAAACTTGGCCCGGTTGGACCCCGAGGGCCGGAATGGGGGGCCCTTCCTGTCCTAAACTTGGCCCAGTCGGACCCCGAGTGCCGGAAGGGGGGGCCTGGACTTTCATAATCCTCGCTTGGTGACTGTAAAGGATTTTTGGTCGGATGACGAAGATGTTGCGTAGATGTTGAAGGACACCTTGTTCTCCCTCTTACGCCACCGGGAAGATATTTACATGCTTTTGATTGACTAATGAATTGATTCAGCTATTCCCCCAGAAGTCTGGGGTCAAAAGGTCAAAAGGAGCCGGCACCACGCCGCTTATGAGTCAAAAGTTAATGTGTATTTCTCTCATACATTTTGTCATTATTAAAGAGAGGCCTGATTCTCAGATATGCAGGTTGGATGGCTACGGTGTAGGTCTGGGAATAACTTCAGGCCAAAATCTTGCAAGCGAGCCGCTGGGTGCAGGTGCAACGAGATGGAGCACTTGCTGAGTCATTTCCTGTGGGGCTGGAGCCACAGGTTGAAGCGTATGCGTCCTTTGAGACCCCCTTTGATATATAAGAGACCTCAAAGTAAAGCTTACTTAAATGTCGTCGACCCAGTCACCTATTGCATCACTTCCTTTAGGGCTTCGGCCTCCTAATTGATCATTGTAGTATAATTGAATGCCCTCTTTCATATATATGATACCTCCACCACTGGGACGTGGCAACAATTCTCCAAATCCATATGGGGAGGGGGGGGTGATGCTTGTGGACAGTATGGTTGTACACTAGACATAAATAGGAAGAAAACTCAGGAGAAGGAATGACCTCTCATAAATATTTATTTAATAAATTGTTTCAAATAACCCTGCCTTGTTAAATCAATGAGCTTGGTGTTTTGCTTTCAAAAATAGGTTATAGAAGAAGTCTAAACTGCAGAAAATAAAAACATTCAAGCTGCCTTTTAAGGATACCTTGGAATATCCGTCTATTTTTTAACCATCGGACCCTAGTTTACGACAAAAACAACACAATTTACGGCAGCTCATTTGCCGCGTGGTTTTTAGAGCCATGTAAGGATTAGAGGGGCTGGTGGATAGCAACCACCATAGCAACCATGACGGTCAAGTGACTGGATTCAGCCCCGTTGAAAAAAATAGAATACCACCCTCAGGAGATTAATGATATTTAAATGATTATGACCATGAAGTCTTTATTTGCATGGGTTTACATTTCGTTCTGTGTAGCATGGAAAAATCGGAGAAACACTCCCATTCGGAATGCATTGGTTTACATTTCTTTCTTTGGAGCACAGTTATTTTTTATTTATTTTCAGTTTTTGAGGAGGTGCTTCAAAGATGCTAATTTTTCTGCAATAATCCAAAATCAAATGGAAAAACCCTTTGGCTTTTTGTCAAGGGAACCCAGGGCGACGCTCGCTTCCGGGTTGGCCAACACACGTCATCCCTCCACCACTATACTGTAATAACGCATGTTGAAGTTGAATGATAATTAATTAATTTATTCTTTATTCTGCCTTAGTATTTATTTATTTGGCAGCGAAATGCAGTGTGTGTGTGTGTGTGTGTGTGTGTGTGTGTGTGTGTGTGTGTGTGTGTGTGTGTGTGTGTGTGTGTGTGTGTGTGTGTGTGTGTGTGTGTGTGTGTGTGTGTGTGTGTGTGTGTATAACACGCTATTTTATGTTGAAATGCGACGTAATCCAGTGTTCACGAAAACGTACACTGTCAACGTATGCTTTTGGCGACTGGGTTGGCTCTCAGATATACGTGTTTCTAACAAGATGATATCATTAAAAGTTACATAAAGTAACGGTTTAATAACACAAAAGCAGGAAACACGTGAGCTGCATTTCCCATTCAGATAATAAAGATTAATAAAGATCATACACATTCACTGACTGAGGATTATTCAAGGGAAAAGTACATTTCTCGCTAGAAATGTCATTAGAAACACGTTAAATGGTGAATCTGTCCTAAAATATTGCATCTCCCATTCAGTTAATGCTGGGTTTTGCGTATCATATGCACGCGAAATGGGCGTATCCGCCCTCCACAGTAGTTAATGCTGGGTTTTGCGTATCGTACGCACACGAAATGGTCATTTGGCGTATGTAGCCTACTGCACGCATTTTGAAAGTGTCAAACCGTGCGATCTGTGCGCATATTGGTGAGACTGGAAAAGCTGTCATATTATTAGTTATCACAGACAATTTTTAACAATAAATGTTCTGTACGGAGCTCCTTAAGGGACAATAGGGAGAAAGCTCCCGGACAGAACCTTAGATGGAAGTCGTGCTTATTGACAAATCACGACAAATACTTCCAATTGATATGCATGAGTTTGAAAATTGTGCTTTTTGACACGAACATTTAGAAAATATGTGTACCTGATCACGTTTCAATAGATTAAATAACGTGACAGTGTCACCTATTTTCGTGAGCCCGGGATGCCTGTACGCCGGCCATTATCGCCCGATGAAATATTCTTCGTCATATCTATCCAACCAAACATCCTTCACATTCGCCGAACGATGATTATGAAAGTAAAATGCACATTTCTCGCTAAAAATGTTTACATAAACACTTTTAATGGTTTAACTATGCTAAAATATCATATTTTCCACCCAGGATAAAAAAGTATGTCCGCCATTTTCACAGAAGAATATCTTAAAAACTATCCAATAGGAAAGATGCTCACAGCGTCTATTAGAGACGTAGTGAGGCACCCCCCATTCCGTATGCAGAAGACGCCGAAGGGTACCTTTACCGTCACCGACCGACTAAAAAGGGTACCTTTCCCGTCAGTCACCGACGCTAAAGGGCCTTTGCCAACAGTCGGTATTTGACGTTCTCTGAGTGAGACTGTGTTGACCAGGAAGATGACAGAGGAGGCTTGGGAGACTTCCACTCAAAAAGTATTCTTCTCCGAGCTAAGAGAGATGAGAATGTGATAACATCTGCTTGAGGTCTAGAGTAGGCAGAAGGCACAAGGGGAACCCCAAAAATGGCTGTCAAAGGACATGGCTGAAGATTTAGCTGCAGGACGTCAGACAGTGTTTTGAAGACAGAACACCAAAAAAATTTCAGTCTTGGATAGAGAAAAAGCATATGACTGTGGTCAGCCGGGGCAAAGCCACACCGGTTGCAGCTATCATCTACATCAGGGTATATCTCTGCCAATTTGGCTTTAGAAAAGTGGGTTCTATGGAATACCTTAAACTGTATGAGCCCAAGGCGAGCACAGGATGATGTTGAGCTCATTCTATCGATTGCCTTAGCCCACCAGTCATCTGTGAAATCCACCTTTAATTCTTTCTCCCATGCAACCTTAGCTTTGAGCACAGGTTTGTTATTGAGCGACATAAGACCGCTATATACCCGGGATATAAGAGCTTTCTGATTGGGACTTAATTTAAGTAATTCCTCCCAGGGCAAAGTGGGGTTTGGTGAGGGAAACGATTTGCACGCACGATACTGCGTGCAAATGAAGTGCCTTATTTGTAAGTAACGAAAGAAATGTGAACGTGGCAAACCAAATTTCTTAACTAGTTCTGTAAAAATGAATATTGAATATAAGCTGACCAGTAGTAGTACATAAAGTTTGGCAGGGCAAGGCCCCCTCCAAATGTACTAATTTCTAGTACAATCCTACTAGTTCTTGGGTGTTTTCCTGCCCAAACAAATGATATAATAAGTTTGTTCAACGATTGAAAGAAGGATTTTGGTAAGAGTATTGGAATGGATTGGAATAAGTAAAGAAATCGGGGTAAAATTGTCATCTTCACAGAGTTAATTCTGCCTGTCAGCGTCAGAGGGAGGTTACCCCATCTCTGAAAGTCAGATTTAGTCTGGTTAAGTAGGGGAGTGAAATTTGCAGCCATAAGAGCTGAAATGAACGGAGTGATATTGACCCCTAAATATTTAAACCCTGAGCGGCCAATATTAAATGGCAAATTCAACTGCTGGAGGTCTGAGGGGGGGGATGTTAAGAGGGAAACACTCACTTTTCTGCAGGTTAAGCTTATAACCCGGAAAAGGGTCAGCCAAATTCATTAAGAATAGAGATCACAAACGGAATAGCTGTAGCAGGATTTGAGACATAGAGCAAGAGGTCATCCGCATGCAATGACACACGATGTTCGATTTCCTCACGATAGATTCCCTGAAGTAGGGGGGAAGAGCGCAGGGCTATGGATAGGGTCTCGATAGCTAGGGCAGATAAAAGTGGACTTAAGGGGCAGCCCTGTCGGGTCCCGCGGGACAGTGGGAAATAATCCGACAGAGTGTCCCCAGTGCAAACACTTGCCTGGGGTTCTGTATATAAAATGAATCCACGAGCTAAAGCGGTCACCAAAACCATTTTTTTTAAGAGCAGTAAATAAATACAGCCATTCTACTCAATCAAACTCCTTTTCGGCATCCAGTGATATTACAACTTCAGGACGTTTAGAGGTAGGGGTCGAATAAATTATGTTTATTAATGTTCGGATATTGAAGAAAGAATGACGCCCTTTAATGAATCCTGTCTGTTCCTTCGAGACGATATCCGGCAAAACTGCCTTGAGACGAGTTGCTAGCACCTTCGCTAAGACCTTGACATCAACATTGAGGAGCGATAAAGGCCTGTAGGACCCGCAACAAGTAGGGTCTTTATCCTTCTTAAGTAGGAGAGAGATTGATGCCTGGGTCAGGGTAGGTGGTAGTGTCCCCCATTCGATTGACTCACTATATACAGCTAGAAGAAGTGGGGCTAGTTTGCTACTAAATTTCTTAAAGAACTCGGTGGGATAGCCATCAGGGCCAGGGGCTTTGTTACTTTGCATAGAACTTATTGCATCAACTATTTCCTGCAGCACCAATGGCAAATCTAGGTTGTGTCCAATTGCAAGGTCAATAGTGGGCACACTAAGATTATTAAAAATAGGTCCATGGTGGTGTTGTCGGTTTGGGAGTCGGATTGGTAAAGAGCCGAATAAAACGTTTTGAATGTTGCATTAATATCGGAAGGAGCAGACAGGGGAGCACTGAGTGGGTCCCTAATTTGAGTAATGAGACGTTAGGAAGCTTGGCGCGAGATGGGCGAGCAAGCGACCACCCTTATCGCCATGTTCATAGTAATTACTGCGAGATTGCAAAAGCATGCGTTCTGCCTGCCTAGTGGTGAGCAAATCGAACTCAGCCTGCAGACTGAAGCGCTCCTTATACAGTTCGGGACTAGGGTTACTGGCATATTGGTGATCTAAATTGAGGATTAGGTCCGTGAGTCGAGTCTGATCAGCTTTATACAGTTTAGTTAAATTGGCAGAGTAAGCTATAATTTGGCCTCTAAGGTATGCCTTAAGCGATTCCCATAGTAGAGAGTAAGAGGTAGAATCATTTTTGTTAATAGATCAAACTCGTCAATAGAGGAGGAAATATAATGACAGAAACCCTGGATAGAGAGAAGCAGAGAGTCCAGTCTCCACAAAGGACGGGGTCTTGGATGGGATGTCAATAGCATGTTGAGAACCAAAGGGGAGTGGTCGCTTATAACTAGGAGACTAGCATCCACAAAAAATAATCAATTCTAGAATAGGAGCAATGTTCCGGTGAAAAAAAAGAAAATTCTTTTGCATGTGGATTACGAAAACTCTATGGGTCGTCAGCGCATCCGTTTTGTAACATAAAGTCTGCAAATGCCCTTGACATGGAAGAGGGATGAGCTAGCCTGGGGCTGGAGCGATCTAATACAGGGTTAATAACGCAGTTCAAACCACCACCAAAAATTAATCAACGTTTATTTAAAGCTGGGAGACTGTTAAGTAATCTGTTTGCAAAGCCAGCATCATCAAAATTAGCAGCATACACGTTAACCAGTAAAACAGGTGTCTGCTGTATGGTACCTGTTACAATCAAATACCTTCCATTGGGGTCTGAGATCGAGCTAGTGGGAATGAATTGTGTTCTCTTATGAATCAATATAGCCCCCGAGCCTTTGAGTTAAAGGATGTGCGCAACGACATGACATGATCAGTATTTCACATGTGCGTCTCCTGTATGAAAGCTATATCCGTTTTTAAAGGTTTAAGGTGCGACAAAACTCTGGATCTTTTAATCGGATGTCCCACGCCTGTCCCACGCCTCCAGGACAGAAACCTAATAGAGTTTACTGAGTTATTAGACATCATTAGGGTAAGTGTGTAGACAGTGTCCTACAAGATAATACAGTGATATGAAAAGAGATGATAAAAACACACATTGCATACAGATGTAAAGAAAATAGAATAACACCAAGGATAACCCTCCCCCCACCCCCCAAACCCAATGTCCTCATCCCCAAACGATGAAGACGGCAGGTTGAATGCAGGTTTAAACTTCCGTTGCATCTCGACAGAAAAAGAAAACGCTATCCTCTCTTCATGCAGAGAGGCTCCGAGCGTTCAAACAGAGCACCATGGGTGCATATAAAACACAAATGAACACCACAATTGAGAAAAGTCACATCTTTAGGCACTGTTAGCCTAGCATGCATACCAGCCAATAGGGCCGGATAACAATTGCCGACAAAACGATGTGTAATAAACAAGAAAAAAAGAAAAGAAAGAAAAACACACGCAACTCAGCTGGGAAACCCTATTAACATTCAACACTAAAACTGTGTGGTTTATAACAGTATCCTAAAGCCTGTGTGGGGATGGAGTAGATCAAAAATTAGAAAAACAACAACACCCCACACATCAGCTGGGAAATTATTCTTTAAAGGTCCCATGACATGAAAATCTCAATTTATGAGGTTTTCTAACATAAATATGAGTTCCCCTAGCCTGCCTATGGTCCCCCAGTGGCTAAAACTTGCGTTTGGTGTAAAACGAGCACTAGCTGTTCTGCTCGCCTTTGAAAAAACGGAGGCTCAAGCGCGCTGATTTGGAAATCTGTGCTCATGACGTCATGAGGAATCTCAGCTCCTCCCCTTACTCTGCCTGGCCCGCCCAGAGACGTTGGCCCGCCAATGAGACTCGACCGTGCGAGCGCCACATGTGTGTGTGTGAATACACACACTGTAACGCAAGTGTTTCTTGTCGGTTCTTTGACGTGTCTTGTATTTCCACAACGAGACTGTCGTGGGGGTTATCTAAGCCATGGTTGAGAAGGAATTGGGGGAAAGGAACTTTGGTTTGACTCGCTGAAGTACATGAACTGCGACATGCCGCCGGTTGCCGCGAGGCACCATCGCCCGGCAGCGGGCAGCCGGCCACAGGCAGCGCGCGGTTCAGTCGACTTCAGGTTGATGTGAAAGTGGAAGAACCAGAGACGTCGCAGAACCCGACAAAGTCGTTTGTGATTCATAATATCGTCTGGAGGCGCACACAATATGTTATATGATATAGATATCTATGTATTATATGATATTATTTAGATATAGAGCTCCAGGACTGTAACGCAAGTGTTGTACACTTCCTTGTTATTTGGATAACCGTTCTGCTGTTGGTGTGATGGCGCATAACGCGTCAGACTCTCGTCTCTGGTATTTCTACAACGAGACTTGTATTGGGGGTTATCTCAGCCAAGGTTGAGAATGAATTGGGGGGAAGGAACTTTGGCTTTGACTCCCTCAAGAACATGAACCACGACAAGGAGGAGAAAGGGATCTCTCGCGGCAACCGGCGGCATGTCGCAGTTCATGTACTTCAGTGAGTCAAATCAAAGTTCCTTTCCCCCAATTCCTTCTCAACCATGGCTCAGATAACCCCCACGACAGTCTCGTTGTGGAAATACAAGACACGTCAAAGAACCGACAAGAAACACTTGCGTTACAGTGTGTGTATTCACATTGATGTGGACGTTGAAGAACCAGGAACGTCGGAGAACCCAACGCGGTCGTTTGAGATTCATAATATCGGCTCACACAGCTTTTGGCCGTGATAATATATATTATATGATATAGATATCTGTGTAGGCTATATGATAATATTTAGATATAGAGCTCCAGGACTCCCGTGTGTTCTAGAATATTTACAGAACACGGCTAAAGGCTGTGTGCGGCTCGCCATTGCGATACATCCACTGTAAACAGAGCGCATGGTGGCTGCAAGCTGCTCAGGGCCACACCCCCACCCTCCTCCTTGACACGCCCACCGAAACAGCACATTTGGGGGAAGCTCAATGTGCGACTGGCTCGGAGTGGCTGTAACTCTGCACCACGGCTGAATTTAGGGAACGTCTTTTAATACTGTGTTAGTTGCCCACTAATACCTATATTAAAGAATACATAAAATAGCATGTCATGGGACCTTTAAGGGGCCAATATCTAGGCTAAAGTCTTTTTTAACTTACAGGATGAGAGAGTTCAGTAGTCTGAGAATCATCAACGGGCAGAAAATCGTTAAATGCCTGGGCTACTTTTGGGCATTCAAAAAACCTCTTCTCCCCGCGGTGCTCCACGCGCAGACGGGCCGGGAACAGGAGGGAAAACCTGACTTGCTTCTCGTAGAGGCAGCGTTTCACACTGGCAAAGGATGCTCTCTTCTTAGCGATGTTGGTGGTCATGTCGGGGAAAAAAGTAAACATTCTGTCCATGGTATTTGAGCTGCTCTCTCGTCTCAGAACATGCTCCTTATCACTGAAGTAGTGGAATCGGACAATGAATACTCTCGGTCTGGCCCCCCTGCCCTCCTCCGCCGAGCGCGCTGGGCCGATGCGGTGAGCTCTATCCAGAATCGGTGGGGAAGAAAAGAAGCTTGTGCCGAGGACCTCGTGAGAAAGGTAGCCATGAACTTCACTGGGTCTGCTCCCTCTGTCTTCTCAATTATAGATTATTGCGACGCGACCGTGATTCCAAATCTTCGGTCTTAGCCATCTGCTGTGTATTTTCAGACTGCAAACGAGTACATGTCTCCTCGAGGGCAGTGATCCGGTCGCTGTGGTCAGACAGGGCTGTCTCCATGGCGGTTATCTTCAGGTTGAGCGAGTCGGTGGTCGACTTGACGGCATCTAAGGCAGCGGAAATGGGCCTCAAGGCTTCACCCACTACCATTTTCATGGTTGTAGTATGGGTTGTTGTGAGGTCGGATAGCAGCACAGCGCGGAGCTTGTCGAGGTCCGGCAGGAGCAACCTGGTCTCAAAGGAATCCGTGAAATGACTACGGACGAATAACTCGAAATCCGTGGACACATCACGGAAACACGCCGATTTCCGTGATGTGGCCACCGACTTCGCTCCAATGCAAGTTAATGACACTGATGTTCCGTGGCTCACACACGGATCCCCGTTTCAACGAGCGAGTCGACCACGGGGGCTTAACTCAAAACCTGTGGTGGTCTCACTGAAACACTTAATTTGTCCTTGATGTGTCCACGGAAGTCGCTCCAATGCAAGTAAATGACACTGATATTCCGTGGCACACACACAGATTCCCGTTTAAATCTGTGTGTGTGCCACAGTTGACCACAGCGGGGGCTTAACTCAAAATCCGTGGTGGTCTGACGGAATCACTTCAATTGTCTGTGATGTGGCCATGGAATTTGTTCCAATGCAAGTAAATGACACTGTTATTCCGTGGCTCAAACACGGATATCGGCGAGTTTCCGTGATGTGGCCACGGATTTCGAGTTAAGCGTCCGTAGTCATTTCACGGATTCCTGTGAGACCATGTTGGGCAGGAGGGTATCGTCTCCGCCATGACAGTGCGACAATGTGGCTGCCTCTTTCTCCGGCGAATTCTGCCCTTTCCCTTTCTGCCTGCTGCGGCCAATCAACGGCAAACAGTCCATGGTCGCAATAACCAAGCAAAAAAAAAAGTCAAGTAGTGTGTGGTGCTGATATATGTCAAATAATAGTGAACGCTTGGGAGCCCCCGCGCTGCACGTCCTTCTCCTTCACATGCTTACCCGGAAGTCGTATGTTTCTTTCCTTAAGATAAAACACAATCGTAAAAAAAACTGGAAACAAACCTTAATGAGATTTTCCCCTGAATCTCTCCCCTTTGCCAGTCCAGGAGTAAAAAGACAGTTCAAAGAAAGTCAAATCTTTTAATATTCTTTTCTGGATTGTTGCAACGCAGTTCATTTGACCCAACCTGACCCAACTAATAACTCATCAGCAGGGTAGAACTTAGGCCCCGTTGACACGAGGACGCTTGCGGGTAAAAACGACAAAATATTTTATCGGAAGTGCCTTTCCTTCAGACGGTGACAGCGTTTTTGGGGCTTAAAAACGCAAAAATCTGAAACCACCCTCCAGAGTGGAAAACTTGAATACGCTCCGCCGTAGTGTTTCCGTCTACACTGCCAAGACGCAAAACTCTGCTCAGATCTGCTCAGGTCCCGTACGCGTTTACGTCACATGCATGCGCCAGTACAGGGAAAGAAACAAACATGACATGCCTGACATGTATACCCAATCAAATTCCACACACTTTTGCGTCACCATAGGCACGCAGATTTCCTCTCGAAAAACGCTTGTCTCAATAAAAAGTCTAGAAAAGTCTTGTCTTGAATAAAAAGTGAAGACACGCCACTTTTGCGTCATCTGTTCAGACCGTCATCATGTAAACTTAGCCTTAGTTACCCTACATAAGTAAAAGTAACCCAATAAAATGACCCAGCAGTGTCAACCCAGTGGTTGGGTTGATATATTAACCCAGCATTTCTTAGAGTGTACCAGGGATACCACTTGATACAACAGATAAAGGCAGATAAAAAAGGAAATCCCTACACCAAAGACATATAGCCTATTTAAACCTGGTTGTCAGACCAGGCTAAGTGTCAGATGTCTGGTTAAGGTGACAGATGCTTATGAGTGCAAGTGATGTGCAAATCCACATAGAGTCCAATAAATAAATGCATTGTATAGTTATAAAGTAGCCTTTAAGAAAAACCAACAGTATATAAAAACAGTAAAAAGTTGTGCATGTTATACAAAGCCACTAGAGTTCATGATATGCTGCAGCGATGTAAAGTTGATAAGAAATGTAAGGGTTCTGCCGAATGTGCTGCTGAGGAAGCGGGAGGTTTTTTGTTTTGATGGCCCTCAACCTTCTACCTGATGGGAGGGAATTGAACAGGGTGAGATTTACCTTGAAGAATTGACAGGCCTCCGTGATGGATTTGGGCCTCGTAGATGACTGGAGAATCGGGGAGTCTGCAGACACACACACACACACGCACGCACGCACGTACGCACGCACACACACACACACACACACACACACACACACACACACACACAATATCACTTATATTACCTTCTTGCATTTGCATAAATGTAATTTTGGCTTTTTATAGTATTTTTTAGCATTAGGTTTATTATCATCAACACATACACAAAGACACACACACAAACACACACACCCATACACGTAAACACACACACACAAACACATTACTGAATATCACACACGCACGCTGAATATTATATAATTTATATATAGGCCTATGCAATTGTCATGTCTTTTTAAGGCATAATCGTACAAGTGATTCTATAAAATAAAGACAAAAATTTAACATGGCTAACCGGGCAAATTCTTTTTAATATTTTCATAGTATAATGACACAAAAGTAAAACAGCACAAAAATCACGTGCTACAGGAATGCTTCTGTCTTTGTTTTTTTGATGATCATAGTGTGTGCCCAACTTGTATAGTAAATACAAAATAATCGAATATAGAGCGAATGTAGAAGGAATATAAGCATATTAATTTTTTGCTTATGTTAATTCTACCTCCATTAATGGTATATTCAACAACCCTGATATGGACTGTTTACTCCTTTCAAATTTCACATAGAATAAATATTAGAGTAGGCTATATAAAGAACATTATTGAGAATCTCATCAGGATATATATATTTCCAGAACATTTTTTTTTAATTCCTTTTGTTCTCTAGTAGGATTCACATTCAAACATAAATTGGCTTCAGGCATCTTTTTCAATATATCCATTTAAGTTGAAATATGAACTGTAAAAAAAATGTTTTAATAAACGGCAAGTCTGAAATATGGTCTGTGACCAGCAGATGGTGCTAACATAATTTGAAATAACCGACTGAAGGTACATTTGAAGGCCTTGCCTTTAGTGGAAATGATCCATCTGGTAAACGTCCAAAAGCTGAAAATAGATCAGAGATACTGGTGGCACCGGTGTTTGTCAACAACAAGTCAACGCAATGAAAAAATAGTTTTTGCATTACAAAAGTGAATGCATATATTTGAATATGCATATATGTATAGCATAGCAGTACACATTTCTTACTTTTATTCAAACATGCTAACATGCAAAGCTGGATTTGAGAGTGGGAGGAGCTTGTGTGCATAGTCTCAATCTGTTGGGACAGATATCATATCATATTTCTATTGGCCCTTTGGCTTCTCCCTCCAAAGGCAGACTAATACATATAGGTGACGTTAACAGGGGCATACATGTAAACCATCAAATTAGATATAACTGACTGAAGAAAAAGTGGAGACCAATACTGTCAGAGTACTAAATCTGCTGAGCGTTCGGATGGCAGAGAGAGGCGCCAGTGATGGTGATCCAGGGGAGAGGGGGTTGCGGACACAAGCGGATAAACAACCTTCTCCGGCTGAAGAGGGCAGCGCGGTTCTAGAAGCTGTCCCGGACCGTCAAGTCGTTAACTGCCAGGAAGGTCAGGCCCAGCCCCCTGGACCTCAAAGCACAGAGGCTCCTGGGTCTCCTGAGGAGGACTCCGGCTCAGAGTGTCCAGGATGCCAGGCCATGGGTGCCCTGGTGCTTCCCTGTGGGCACAGGCTCTGCACAGCTTGCGTCCAACTCAGCAGCGGGGGCCGGGGGGAGATGGGCCCCGGCTGCTGCACCGTTTGCTACGGGACCCAGCTGATGGACTCGGTTCTCCACACCCTGCTGGAGGTCCTGTTCCAGGGCCAGTCCAGGAGGCCCCCGGAGGGAGGAGGAGATGGGAAGAAGGCCGCTGTGGAAGCAGGGGACTCGGGTAGGGCCGGTGTGGAGGAACTCTGCTCACGGCACGGCCAGCTTTGCACCATGTTCTGCTTGGAGGAAGAGGAGCCACTCTGTGAGGAGTGTGTTGAGGAGGAACACGACCATCATCACTGCTGCTCCTTACAGGAGGCCGTCAGGGCTTGCAAGGTGAGGGACAGAGGATGGAACCAAACACTAGGATTCAGTCGCAAAGCAGTAAAAATTGATGATGCAATTGGTCCGGGCCATTTATAGCTTCAATTTGTTAGAGCAGGATCAGTAAATTACCCATTTCAGGAATTTCTTTTTTGAAAATAGATTACTTTCACTTCATATAACATCTTTTGCTTCAGAAGTAAAGCAACTTCAAAACATTCGCCATACACAACTGTTCATTTTTTGGAGTTTGCGATTTTTGTGACATCCTTCAACTTCGATTTGAGTGTCCTTATTTTAATTTCAGAGCGAGTTGCAATCTTCTCTTCAATCCCTAAGAGGGCAGCGGGAGACTCTGAAGTCCATTAGGGATTCCTGTCAGGACACTGCTAATTATGTCAAGGTACTTACTCACATAGTATCTGCTGTTATGGAGACACTGTTACATGCACAGACACACACATATTTTAAAACATACACATCTTAAATATATCTTAACCGAAGGCCTCTCACATCCTGACCTCAGAACCAGTTAGTGCGCACGTCACAAGTGCTGCGGGAGGAGTTTGAGAAGATGCACCAGTTCTTGCGGGACAGAGAGGCAGCTGCCATGACATCCCTGAGAAGGGAAGAGGAGGAGAAGAGTCTGCGGATTGCTGAGAAGATGGAGAAACTTACAGACGGCATCGACGAACTGAAAGACGCAATGCAACAGACGGAGGAGGCCATGGTGTTGGAAAACCATGTCTTCCTGAAGGTTAGCTGCTAATCCTTTGGTCATGGAGACAGAACAATGACAGCCCGTTCAACCCCAGACTCTCTCAAATGTACCCATGGGCTCCAGTGTCCTAAAATAGTAGTAAAGTTCTGATTCATTTTTATATTTTAAATGGTGATCGTGAGCCTGTACCTTCCCCCTGTTCAGATTCAGATACGTTTCAATGAATTCAGGATTAAACTCACCTAAAACTGAAACGTCTATGTCGTTGCTGCAAACATTTTACGACCCTAACTCAATTTCAATGTCTTTACTGTCTCACAACAGAACTACAAGAGGGCTTCTGAAAGGTATGTTCCCTGACATGTTTATCATGAAGGTCGCAGGCATTTCCATCTCACAATGGAATGCCTAAAACCATCGACATTTATACATAGATGCTGTATTGATTGTTTAAACCCATTGCTGTGCTACTTCAACAAGACTGTAATTAATACAATTCAACAGGGGAGGCGTGTTTTTCTGGATAAAAAGCACCATAACGTTTATATTTATTAAGCGATCTGAATCGTCCGCTTTTGTATTCATATTAAATAACATTGTAAACACTTTGAAAACTAGCATTCTTTTATTTGTTTTACTCCACGTAGATCATAAACCCTTGAATTAAAATGATTTTTATGTGGGGGTTCCTTACTGTAGGGCTGGGTACAGAATAGCTGAGCCAGAAGAGGAGTTAGGATCGCTGCTGGATGTGGCCAACCACCAGGGTTGTCTTCACTTCCATGTCTGGGAAAAGATGCTGGACACCTTTGAATATGGTGAGTTCATGAAAAAACGGGAGTTCATGAGAAAGGGATTTTTAATACAAATGTATTTTTACATTAATCTTGATTATCTCACTTTTTACCAGGTTTAGAGAGTTATATAATTCAACAACACTTTGAATACTAGCACAGACAATGGCAAAAAACACACTAATAAAAATGCTAATCGAGCTGCCTGTGTTTCACCAGGGATGGGGCTTAAAGTTGAACAGTTGATTCACTCTTTACCCCACGTCTATGTTTCTGCACTAGTCCCAGTGACTCTGGACCCCAACACAGCCTCTGCCTGGCTGAGCATTTCCCCAGACCTGGCCAGCGTGTGTGCTTGCGAGGAGACTCACACGCTTCCAGTTCCGGCCAACCGGGAGAGATTCGTGGGGCCGAGGGCCGTCCTGGGCTCCGAGGCCTTTGAGGCCGGGAGACACAGCTGGGAGGTTGAGGTGGGCGACAACACCTGCTGGTCCCTGGGAGTAGCCAGAGAGAACATCAGCCGCAGGAAGGACTCCTGGCCAGGAGGATTGGAGCCAGGTGGGGAGGACAGTGTGGCTGGCCTCGGCGTCAGTGAACGCTGGGTGCTTTCCCTCTCCGATGGCCATTATCGTGCCGTTCCCAGCCATGGTGGCGGACCGATCGGGCTGAGACGGAGGCCCCGTCGAGTCACGGTTCAGCTGGACTGGGAGAGGGGTTGCCTGACGCTGTCGGATGCAGCGGACAACAGCCTGATTCACCGCTTCAAGCAGCAGTGGAGCGGCCCGCTACGGCCCTACCTCTCCACCACGTGTGCCAAACATCCGCTGCGTATCAATGCCAGGAAGGTGACAGTGATCGCAGACTAGGACGTCCTGTTCAGAAGGCTGTCGTTGATGTCCAGAGTACACTGGGTAAACACACCAACAGGGTTTCTCTTCAGGAATTAACCATTCAAGTGTTCCTCAGAGGCTTTGTCTCTTGACGGTCAACAAATATGGTTATGAAAGTGTGAATACCACAATATAAATCCCATTTAGTGGTTAAGGTTATTTGGATTGAATAAAAGTATGTACATAGGCCGGTATTTTAGAAAGGTACACATTTAAATATGAACCCAATAGGTAGTTAGCTTTAAAAAACGATATATACGGTTGTTTCACACTTACAGACTTTTAACCTTGTGTCTGTGTAGATTAAGATAAGAATTTTATTTCATCCCATGCATGAACATTCACTTGTTACAGCAGCCCATGGAATATAGAAAGTATTGCTGTATAGAAATACAGCAATACATGCATATATACATCAAATAAAATAAAAATCACCCAATGATTACAATGTCATGCCAAAAGGGCATAAATGTACACCCCTGGGTTTTTCAAGATAAATTAGGCTAAGAGGTCCTACACTACATAATAAATACTTAATTACACATGGAAACAGCGGTTTACAGCATAAAAAATTACAGATGCAACAATATTGTTATAAAAAGTCCTTAAAAGAGGCCTACACACTGACTTTTTTTTGACGACTTTTGCCCTTCTCTGTAATCTAGGGCCTTCTTTGGCCCTAGATTACAGCATGTTGTGAATTTACAATGATTATTCTGTTTGTGGTCAGTATGTTTATCAGTCTAATTCTGCTGGGTTTACACTGTGGGTGCATAGCAATTAAATAGTTTTCCACCTCCATCTCATCCATCTCTTTGGGTCTCGCCATGCTGACGGGAAACACTGTTCACTCTTGCGCAGTCTCTCCGAGTGAGTATCATATGATCTGGCATTACTATGTAAACACATTGCTCTACAAATACACAACCCACACCACACCAATGCCATCGACCTTCTTCCTAAAATAGAGAAAGCAACAGTGACTCAACACAAAACCAGAGTGGACCCCCTACTGCTTTCGTGTAGTGGTTTGTATTGGCATCGATAATAGACACATTTATCCGATGACTGCAAATGTCTTCGTTTTTCAAACCATCTCATGTGGGCTGAATTATTCAGAGACGGCAGAATCCATTGAATATCCAATAACAAGAATAGTGTTGATAATAATTAAAATATTGAAAACAATAATAATTACATTACAAAGGTAGAAAGTGTAAGTGGAAAGTCTCGTGTACAAAAGGCTTTGGAGCAAATGTCCCATATTTGCAATACAAGAGGCTGCAGTTTCCGGACCGCAGTTTCAATTTCAATGGCCATCGTCTTTCTATTTATTTAAAGGGATGATGTAATACATTTTCGTCTTTTCCCTTTGTTTCAGACTGTTAGATGATGTACATATACCTGTTGTACGTCAACCAAGCTAGAAAACCCGCTCCTCAATAAGTGCGTGAATCAGCTTGAACTTGCGTCAGACTGTGCAGTGGGCGGTGTTGAAGTGAAGAAGTCCTGCCTCCCAGCTACCCGAAATGTTTACAACTTCTCGGGGATGTGGATTTGCTGACACATGCACAAAGCATTCGCCCAATACTTAAAGCGACATAATACAAATCAGACCGTTTTTGAAAGACGCTGAAATTGGTTTTGCAAAAATGAACAGTGTTCGAATAATACGAGGTATTTATTATACAGACATGTAACCCTATTTTAGTAGTTCCCCCAAATGCAATTATTACTGACAAACCGTCCACTTCTGCCACCTAGTGGGGGCCAGTCTCATCCATTCATCTCCCACACACCTGCCCGCAATCCTCATCAGCTCCCAGTATCAGCCCCGGACAATCATCACCAGATCGTAATAGACTGAACAGTTCATATAGCTTCTTGGCCCCATCAGTTTAATCCTACTTGTAAGAATGATCCTGTCCCACCAACCTAACCCGTGCTTCCTTGTTCCCCAGTTCCATGCTCCTCAGTCAGGACTTAGCTTGACCTGTTCCGGATTCCCCCCATTCTCCAGCGCCCCGGATTCTCAATAAATTCCTCTGTACCGTCAATCTTGTCGTGCCTACCCCGTGTCGTGCTTTTGGGTCCACTACCTCCCCCCGAGACCCTAAAAAAAAAAAAGCATGATATGGGATATTTTTCTAGTGGAATTCTGTGTTTTAAACCAGTGTTTTTAAGTCAAATTATGTGCAGCGATGCCGAGTGGCCCGATTATAGTATAGTCATCTGATTATACTTAGTTACATGATATATATATATGTATCATATAACATTAAATAGGAAATGATATGATTGCCTGATGATGATTTATAAAATAAAAAATCAAATAATACATTCATAATTAATTGAATTACATTTAATTGTGTATTTGTGTGCCATGATTGTGTGTCAGTGTTAATGTTAATTGTGGACACAGGCCTTAAAGGGAGACAGAATTTGGGTTAATCCAAAAGAGACCATAAGCAACGACAAAATTGTTGCGTTGTGTATTAGCCTGTAAGGTCAGATGAAAAATAATGAATACTATTTGCCCTTTTGCTTTTGTTTTTATGGCCATTCTGACAAGGCTATACTTTATGGTGGTTGGTGTCAGTAAGATTACCCTGCCACATTCTTAAGTGTTTACAAATACATGACTACAACTGCTTTCGCATTATCCCAAATGGCCCCTGGTGTACTTATTGATGAAAGTGCACAGTGCACACGGCTTTACAAGTAAGCTATGAGTCAGACTCATAAAATAGGAGCAGCATTGTTTACTTTGGGAAAAACAGGTGTAGGGGGTGGTCGAATGTGCAACCAACAACAGCCTTGAGGTAGTCGTTTCCACGATAATAATTATGATTAAATCCTTACACCGCCACCACACCCCACACCCCCACCATGTCTTCTCCGAGCTCTGAGCGCCCCCCCATGGCCTCTTAGTGAACAAAATGAGGGCACGCTTGATGGGAGGAAGAGCAGCGAGGGGGCATTCTGATGGCCTGATGGGCAGTTGTGCTTGGCAGGTACCCATTCAAAGCTACTAGTTTGTACAAGCAGCCCCCCACTTCTCCAACAAGCGAGGAACTGGCCCTGGCACTGCCTCCACGTTAAATGGATGACAAAGCTCAGAAAGTTTATTGAAAGTCTATCAAAGCGGGGCCAAACTTCGAGGCCAGTGTCGGAGTGCGCACGTGGGACTCCCAGAAGGTGTTAAAACACCAGGAGCCCTCTCCCAGAGCGCTGAAGGGGGGGATCAGATTATGCTAGGAGGCTAGCAGGTGCAACATTCAAATTAAAGAAGCACCGGCCAACGCCGCCTTTGTGAAACACTTTTACGACCCGCATCTGTTTTCGAGGCCCCGCTGCGCGCATGTCAATAAGAATGCTTTACGACCAGGGAGAGCTGCGGGGGGGCATGCCTCTGCATTTAATTTAGTTGAAGCTTGGTTATGATCATACGAGTGCTGCAAACAGATGATAGACTAGGACCACCTTTAATAATGTGGAGGCTGTACCAAACGATGTATTGCAGTTGAGTGGGGGGTTGAGTGGGGGTAAGTAGGCTGCACCTGAACATGTGCTGGTCTAGCCTCATTAATAACACATGCACAACCATCAAGATGCACCACCAAAGCTTCCTTGCGTTTACGCATATCGATGTTTGACCATCCTCATCTACAATTGATCCAAGGTGTCATAATCATCCTTATGATCATAATTGCAAAAAAAGTATTGCCAAAGTCCCTTCTTACCGTAATACCATGATATTTTCCATATAGTAGGACCTGTCCACTGTGCAGCGTCTAACAGAGAGCTGTTTACACAAGGGTTTGGATTCTCTCTTGAAATTCATTCACCTGAGGAATTGTCACATGTGCCAACTTTTCTTATGATTGTAGCTTGCATTTCTATTGTTAAACTTCATCAAAAGACATCTCAGGGATCGGGATGGAGTACGCATATGAAACTTGCATGTGCATGCACACACCAAATGAGGATCTCTCGTACACCATGTGTTAACATGGTGGTTGTGAGAAGGTTGTGAGTGCATTATTCCTTTTGTGTGAATATATTCTAGTTCTAGGTTTTCTATCTAAAACGGTTGTATAATCTAGATATGAAGCCCTATCTGAAAAGATTCTTTGTTGCTAAAGATTGTAAATAATAAGGCATAAAAAAAACAAAGTGAGTACTCGGGCTGCAGCTGATCAAATCTTATTTGAGTTTGAATGGAGCCTGCGTGTCCGGAGAAAGCATCTCAAATAAACCATCTATTCTAGTGTGTACATCCCACTGTATCGTCTTGATACAGTTCATTTTCTGCCGCGTGTTTAAAAGTCTCACACGATTAAGCCCAGGTTACATTTGATATTTAAGTATGCGCATGATCAATACATGCTTGCATTTTAATACTTAAAAAGCGTATAAACCTTACATATATACCTCTCGTCTGTGGTTGCTCGGCCTCTCTGCTTAACTCAGAGCCTTGGCATTTTAATGTAGCATAGCTAGACCTGTTAAGTACACAATAAACCAGTGGGGGGGGAAAAGTCAACCTTTTTTTATTTAGCCTTTAAAAAAAGTGCCCTCCTTTTGCTTGTTGACATCATGGACAGATAGCTGCCCTCAACATTGTAGAAATAATCATCCACACAACGGTTACACACGAGGCCTGTCAACCTCACCTATAATTGAAGCCCTGTGTACTGGGTTTACGACGATGAGTCTGTGGCACACCAGCGCAGCAAGCAACTCCTGGAACCCGTATGAAGTCATGCCTCAACCGCGCAGACCCTGAACACCCAGCTTGTGGTCCTGCTGCTGTTTGTTTCCAAGAGGGCCTTTTATCTCCACCTCAGCACCTGTTTATTTGCTTTTGCTGTAGCTCAATTTAGCGTGATGTCATACGGCGGTGTTAACGTGACCCCCTTCGTCTGTTCGCCTGATTGCAGACCTCCGGGCCATGGGGGTGCGTTTGTCATTAGCCCAGAGAAGCGTTATTTCCATGATCTTAGCCCTGTTCAATGATTTACCCTACGGTGGATCTAGAAATGGTAATATGATTGTGAATACGGTGGCGATCAAACAATGGAACGTTGTTTTGCCTGGAGACAACGGATCATGTTGAGTCTACTGACGTGCCCTGCATAATCTAGGACAATGTTCTCATCGTGCGGTTCGTGAGAATGTATTGCCATGTTTCATTGTTTTAAACATAGTTATGCACTTAATTGGGGTAGACGTTTGTTTTTCTTTGTTTATATTTATTTGTCCTTTCGCACCTAACTCTGAAAGAAATACGTAATGTTAATGACATTTCGCTCGTTAAATCTGTTATTCAAAGCAAAGATCACACATACGTACAATCGGTATTGGATTAACTCCAAATTTATTTGAACAAACAGGTTACAAAACAAGAAAGCAGGACAGAATGTGCATGTAGGAATCAAAATCCAAGGTATGACAATTTCTTCATGAGAGGTACTCAAATGCATAATGGAATAACACAAGTTATATTAGAACAAAATAACAAACTTATATACATGACAAAATATACGTCAACAACATTGATAATGTCTTATCTCATGAATAAAGAAGAAACCACCATAGGGATACTCTAAAAAGCTGAGCAAAGAATTTTTGTTGATAATTTAAACTAGGGGTGCATGGGCCATTATTTTTCTCCTTGGAGGAGACAATTCAAAATGTCTTTGAGAGCCAAGTAAATGTCTTGTCTTAACCATTCAATTGGTTTATAGAAAATGTATCACTTTAACTCTTATTAAGCATTTGTAAATAAAAGTGACAACAAATTGTGTCAGATAAATCTTTAAATGTAATTCCCCATGTAAACAACACACACACACACACACCGTTAGAACATGTTTGATACCTATGTGTACCTGTAGCAAGTACACTGGACATGAACAGGTGCTTCCAAACATCCCAAAATACTCAGAAATCAATTTGACCTATGGCGCTTTTTACTGCTAATTTTTGCTGGCTACCGGATCCAATTTACTTCGCTTTGATGCTGTGTTCTATTTATAGTTTTCACATTAAAATCCCATTTGAACTGTTTTCGAATATTTAACTGCTTTCATCAGGGAAAATTAAAAAACAACAATCTATTTTGCTTGTCTTGGAACTTGCGGGTCAATCAGAACTGGCCATCACACCACATGTGACCTGCGGGACCACACGTGACCATCACAATGCCCAGGTCTGAGTTAAACAAAACAATGTCATTGCTGCATTGTCTTTCTACATTTGGACCTTTTAATCTATCAACTTTACAAGGGCCCGTTCTCAGAAGGCCGGAAAATTTCTCCATTTGAGTTGATATCCTTTCCCGTTGTTTTCTCTTACTTTTCTGATGTTGCTCTTCAAAGCCGCATGCCAGTAGGAACCAGCAGCCGGAGGCCTTCACTCACAGCGGTAAAACCACAACCATGGGTTTGATGTGCCCACGTAGACTCCACATTTAAACACTTCAAACAAGGAATCAGCTTCATTAATATATTGCAGTAACTCCCAACCAAATTATTGTTGGGATACACCACGGGGTGCCTATTAGAAGAGGTGATCACATATCTCTGCCATGTGCGCAACCTTTTTTTCTTTCCTCTTTATTTTTTTTGCGATGCCGTCGTGTGAATCAGACAGTGTGAAGTTTTGGCAACTCATTTGTGAAAGAGTCAAAGTAACGCTACATTTATTCTTTGGTTATGTTTGCAGTGTTCCACGAAGATCGCCAGGAGCATTATCACTTTGACCCCCGGATGTTTCTTCTCTGGAGGCTAAGAGGACCGGCCTTTGTAATTATAATGATGTAATGTAATGGCTCACAGGAAGTCTGCGTGGACAAGAAACAATGAGGTTGTGAAAGGGATTGTGCCTTTTGAGGACCATTTTAAGCATTTTTCTCAGTCGAGAACACCCCTGAAAGTCATTATCTGATGACTGCTTTTAATTTGTGTCTTTCATGTTTGTGCTCTATGTGTGTGTCCATGTGTTTGTTTGTATATGTGTTAGTTTGTCTGTGTGTGAAAGCGTGTGGGACCACATACACCGAACTACAAAATGGCAGTATAAAAACATGCCATATTTTTCAGGACCAGTTCTTTGAACTGGTTCTAACCCGGTTATTTTTCACACAAAAAGGGCAATAGTTTGATTAATATTCAAAGGAACAAAACTGTTATTTCTTTATATCCTATTATCTTCTCAGAATCTGTGGTGGTCTCTAACAACTCAACAGCAGCTACTGTACCTGTTTGGTATTGTCCAAATGTGTCAAGCACGGTCCAATTGACCCTGTCTAGGACGCTAAATAACAAACTGAGCCTTGTGTTTCTAATGTTCCTTTCAGTTAGGCACCTGTTTGGAGAAGTCATGCATCTCTTATGCAGTGATTTACATTTAGGGCATTTAGCAGACGCTTTTATCCAAAGCAACTTACAATAAGTACAGCATTGAGTACTGCAGCAGTACTCAATGCTGTATTTATTGCAATAAGTATTTATTGCTGCAAAGTCCAAGCAAAGTGCCTTAAAACCACTAGCTGAGGTTAACAATGGCAACATAACATTGTTCATGACGAGGGTTCCTCCACTATTCCTCCTCCTCCTCCTCCTCCTCCATAGGTTCAGCCTCCTCCAGTGCCATTTATACAGTATGGAAACCATTAACCCTCTGAGAAAAATAAAATGTGGATGGGGGCTCCAACAAAGCTCCCTGGAATAGATAAGTCGATTTTACAAACCATTTCCAAATTATGCGTAAACTGTTGGCCAGCTGCTCCGGTTGTTTGGTTGTGTGTTCTGGAGGAGCAGATGACCAACTGGTGTGGCCTCAGCATGATCCAGCGGACTCTGAGCACTGGACACCAGCCATGATGTCATGGCTAGCCAATGCAGGGAAGACATCTGAAGAATGCCAACGAGAATTATTCTGACCCCAGTCCCAGCATCCACAGTCACTGTTGTTGGATCTCTATCTCTCCCGCGCACGCTCTTTCTCTTTGACTCTTTCCCTCTCTCTCTCTCTCTCTTGTGTTCTCTCTCTCCCCATTGATCAATTCCTGATCAAACTGAAACACCAGTTTGCGTGGTTGTTTACGAGGGCACACTGACCCATTGAAACACATAAAGAGTAGAATACTTGAGTAGGTCAGAACTGATGACAGGTGAGTCTTCGTATGGGATTATGTTTTTCTTATGACCTCAACTGTGTTCTCTATAGTGTTCTTCCCTAAAGGGGGGTGGCTGTAAGCGTGGGAATGGCACCATTCTGATGATAGATACTCCGGCTTGTGCCATTTAAAATATTCATCTACCGCCGTCTGTCTTAAGGAGGTGTGTGTGTGTGTGTGTGTGTGTGTGTGTGTGTGTGTGTGTGTGTGTGTGTGTGTGTGTGTGTGTGTGGATGGGGTGGGGGGGATTGCAGAGAGTGAGGAAGCTCTAACAGTGCCAATAACTACAGTCACCCCCACCACAACTAGAATGCAATCATCAATCTATTCTTAATGTGTACTATAAAAGTGAATGATGATTGAATTAAATCATTAGAACAATCCGGAACGACAAAATAAGACATAATGGATTTTCAGAAAGTTGTATTGTGTCTGTGTCTATGCAGTCAGTGTATGCTTATTAAGGTGTGCACTGTCTATGTGTGTGTGTGTGTGTGTGTGTGTGTGTGTGTGTGTGTGTGTTTGTGTTTGTGTGTGTGCGTGTGTGCGTGTGTGTGTGTGTGTGTGTGTGTGTGTGTGTGTGTGGGTGGTGAGGTTGCTGCTGCTTGTGTAGGCAAACATTCTCACTCACTCATGCATTGAGTGCTTTTATTTTGTAGTAATGTGGACTCATGCTGTCAGCAGTGCTGAATCAATGCCCTCAGAGGCAGGGCTGGAGAACACTATTCGGGCGCCCACTCAAACTTGAGATTCTGTCCACTCACATTTTTCTATTCATGTGTAAATATAATCCCTGCGCAGTCTAAAATCAGTACCATGACATCGATTTAAAGAGGGCAAAGTGCTTCTTCTTTTGATCATAGTGCGCGGTTTACCAGATCGGATCTACAGGTAAGCAACATGTATGTGTGTAGCGTTTCTCTTGGCAAGTGCTCGCTAGTCCCCCCCCCCCCCCCCATGTATATACATTTTTTGTACACGCCGTTGCTACACTGCAGGAGAAAACGATTCCATCTTTGTTCCATTGACAGTAATTCACAGTATGTAGAGTCGGATAAAAGCCCATCTCGCCATCTGGAGGTTGAGCGCATGGACGTGCATATACACAACCACGGTTAATTGGCTCATTAAGTTACCTTGGTTCCACTTAGACATAAAATAATATTTAGCGTTCCATCGCGGATCACTGATGCGAGCGCTGACCGAACCCAGAGCTCTGCGACCAGAGAGCGAGGCGGACCGCATGGAAACGTGCTGCTTTTACAAACTCTGTTCGCTTCCCACGAAAGAGGAAACCTGTTTCTCATAAAGCTGTGATTTGTGCAAGAAAAACAGGCAATCATCAGCGAATCCCACCCCGAAAAAAAAGAGAAAGAAAAGGAAAAGTAACACCGGTGCGTCTTCCCAAGTGTGGTGAATCGCACAGGGCGCCCAATCACAGCGACCTTCCTGTCATTAGCACTCATCAGCCTGGGCATGTCCAGGCATGGCTCTGGCCTGTCAGACGCACAACCTGGAGCCGGTCGCAGGCGGACTGAGGGGGAGGGTCATGGGTAATAATGCAAAGGGTGTGTGTGTGAGACGGCTCGTGATTGATAACAGTGGCAGCAGAGGTTCTGGCGGGTTCTTCTTCATAGAAAGCCAACTCTGCTCTCCCCCCAGAACAAGATTCTTGTTCTTTTGTACAGTCGACTTTCACGTTGCATAACGCAGTCCAAAACAGTTGTTTTGTGGTGTCAGGCGTCTTCTACACACTGCATTCAGATGAGATGTTTTGAGATGTTTTGGGATTCGAGGTGATGTCAATTATTTTAGTCTATGCTTTATTGTGACCACATGTTTCCAGCTAACACCAGTTATGAATGGTTTCTTCACTACATAGAGGTTAAGGCTGTTTCAAGGAAATGTCCACAGCTTCACGATGAACCGTGATCCCACGTGTACAGAATATCGCTTCACTGCTACCACCAGATCACTTCACACTTCTGCTCCTAATCTTTACTTATTGTTACTTATCTTCACTTATCTTTCGTTATCTTTATTTTACTACCTTACTTTATCTTGTATTATTACTGCTATGTGGCTGTTGCGGCTCCATGGTAAAGAGAAGATGAAGGCGAAGAAAAGGAAACAGAGGAAGACAAGGAAACATCAGAGAGGGGGAGGAGGGTGTGGCTGGTTGGAGGTTGGTGGGGGGGTTGGAGGGGGTAAGGGGTAGGGTGTAGGACTTGGCACCCTGACCTCCGGCACTGTCATGTATTCTCACTGACATCATCATTGTAAAATTAGGAGCCCTGGTTTCATCTTTCCTGCAGATGTGGAAGCTTGAAATTGCATTCCGTGGGCCTGTGCCACATTTCATCAGTGAATGTTCCCCTCACCGGCTCCAAGGGGGGAGGAACAGGCAGAAGGACGGGGGTCGGGATGGTTAGGAGCCTCAACCCCCCCTCCCCCTCTCTACCCCTATTGCCTCCCAGCCTTTTACTGCTTGGCACCCTCCAACACTAACCTCCCTCCCTGCACACACACTCACACACACACACGCACACACTCCCACAACACAACACAGTGTTTTGGCCGGAGCCAACCTCTGTTGCACTCCACAGCCTTCCAGCGCTGCGGCGCTGCGCGGGCTGGGCGACTCCCGGGCCGGACCCACACCTGCGGCTGATAGAATCCTTCTGGTAGTACAAAGCCCGTGATTTACGGCCCCCGAGGAGCCCGGGGCCTCGTACAGCTGTGGACCGGCAGGAAAGGGAAGTTGTTCATCACGCAGTGCGCGTTTTCACCAGCAATCTTTGGCCACAAACGCCCAAACAGCCCGAGCCCGAGCAGAGAATGTCACCGTAACGACAGGTGGTCGATGGTGCCGGGGCACTTTGTAACACATTAGCTAAAGGCTAATAGCGAGCACGGCTGACGGCCGATCTTAGGTGGCCGAGGAAATCAGTGTGCAGCTCCCTGACTGACGGCGAATGACATGTGGGATATACTTTGATCCAGTGATCTTTCTTCGCCACTGTGCTTAATTGTGTGTGTGTATGTGTGGATCTTTGGTCTTTGTGCTCGAGTGTGAATTATGTGACACACACATCCAGTAACAAATACTTTGGTTGCTTTTGTTTTACTCTCCATTTTGACTTTTTCTAAGTCACGTTTCTGGTCTACGTTTTCACTTGAGGTTTTGCATTAGAGACGCAGAACAGAATTAGTTCTGGAGCCACGGCGGGGGAGCTCTGCCAGGAGGTGGTGATGTTGAGAGATGGATTCCTGGAGAGGAGGTAGGGGCGGGGGTCATCCAACACCACACCGGATGAGAGTAGGGTTAGAGTGGGGGAGACACGGTGACAACCGCCTGTATGGCTATAGATCTAAATATAAAAAAATAAACCGCAATGACATCACAACAGCCTGGGTCTGAGTAATGTTCCTCGTGCTGTCACATGGGTTCCATGAAGACGAGGTCAGACCTAAATACGGGGGGGAGTGGTAGTTGATCTGGACTTACAGGACGATAGTGATAGGGCTCGGAATGTATATCCTGAAAATGCGCACGTCTTGTTCCGAACCGAGTGATTTATTGACTCTGCATTTAGTGTGTGGATGGACCTGGAATTCGGTGTATCCTGGAAATATTATTTCTCTTTCTGTTTTTTAGGGGGGGGGGAGACGTTGACATGTTGAGCTCTTACACACATGTGAGTTTGGAGCAGGAGCTTGGGACGCAGCGTCTAGTGGAACCAATGCATTCGGTCAGGCCTTTAAAAGCCATTTCCATACGGTACGTTGTGAAGACAAAACGCATATTTCTCTCAGGCCTGGAGGTACGCTGCATTAGTATAGACAGATGAACGTAGCTAAATCATCTAATGGCTGCCATACAACATTTAATAGGTTACTAGTATGTTTTTGTGGTTATATCACAACAAGAATGTTCATTGTTGTGTGTTTTGTTGTATGTGTTACCAGCAAGTAAAACACAATTTTGTATATTTCCCTCATGACTTGAAGTCCTGGTAAACTCATTGTATTTACATATGTATTAGCATATCGTGAACATGTATTAAGCTAATGCTCCACAAAAGTTAGGAATACACAAAAAAGCTAGATTAACTGTTGATATTCATAGCTTCCATATCCACTTTATGCTGGACTTTTAGGCACGAAGGGCAGAGCAAACACAAGTTTTCTTCATGTTAATTACTCTCTGGTTAAAATTTGCAGACAGTTACAAATCCTAGTTTATGCCAGTAGAGACCCTCGGAAATGTTGACACTGAGAATGAAATGAGGCCTTCATGTTAATGCTGCACCACCACCCTCACACACACACACACACACACACACACACACACACACACACACACACACACACACACACACACACACACACACACACACACACACACACACACACACACACACACACACACACACACACACCCCACCACCACAGAACCTGGCATGCAGTTCTCAGCTGCAGCTGTGTTGGAACGGCTTCTCTTGTTTGTGTACCCGATGTTGTTTGGTTTTTTTTTGTCTTCTTGCTTTAGAGTTTTTATTTGCACATCCCCGAGCTCTGCAGCCATGCCTCCCAGAGCCAGACCACCTGCAACAATTAAAAGGAAGAAAAAAAAGAGAGAGAGAGAAGAAATGGCCTGCTGGCTCAGCAGGGCTGCTGTGATCAACACAGAATTATATCATATGGAGGAGGGCTTGTTGTGCACAGCGTGTCTCAACCTTTTAAGGCCTCATTCCCCCCCCCCCCCCCCCCTCCTCTGAAAGTAGAGTAGGGCCTACATGGGAACTCGAAACTGTAGCCAAATCATGCAAGATAGAAATAAGGGAAGTTCATGCCTTCTTTCTCAAGTGGGGTGATTGGCCAGCTCTGCTTGCAGCAACCATGGGTCGTTATCTGGTATACGCAGGTCTTGTGTTGCTTATTTTATGTTATTATATTTTATATATAAGACCAATGTTGACATGACATTTTTAACCTTTCCAGAAATGTTATATTTTCTGACTGTTACTAATTCTACTAGTATTACTAACTCCATACAAAAAACTCCTTTACAATACTGTTATGAAGAAAATGTAGTGGATATGTTGCTCTCAAACAACTTAGCTATCCATCACTTAAACTATCCCACTGGTTTGACAATCAAAACAGTATTGCGGGGTACAGATTCACAATTGTGAAAGTGTAGCGATATTTTCAGACACTCCTATAAAATATGTGGGGTTATGTGTTAACATTGCAGCGCTCCGGTCGGGGTGCATTCTTTTGAAACGGTCTGCGTTCTCCATGACTCCGTAGCTCTGTGCTGTGGGCGTGTCGGTGCGGAGGTCCACTGTGTGATACGGTTTGTCATCAAAACATCTGTTTCACAAAGATGGACTGGAGCGAAGCCATGACATTATAGACTCAAGTGTATCTCTCTTGCTCCCTCCATTCCTCTCCCTCCCTCACTCTTTCTCTCCCTCAGTCTTTCTCTCTCACGTGCTCTCTCCCCCGCTTTCTCCTTCTCTCTCTCTTGCTCTCTCTCGGTGCCTCTCTCTCTTAACATCAAAAGCTTTAATTTCCTTCACCAGCCCTGATTATTCTGAGAAAAGGGATTTCTGTGGTCGCTAAGGGTGTCACGATAGGGACGAAGAGTCTACTACCACCACCTTTAGGACAAACCCAGGTGCTGCACGTCCTCTTTTGGGGCAATTCACTCAGTAGTTCAGTCTACAACCCCTGCCCCTGGTACATGAAAGGAGCAGGCCCATTCTTACTGTTATGAGCGACACCTGTGTGATTATCACAGGGTCTAATTCTTCATATTGGCGCTCAACCTTGATACATTTATACATTATGTGATAGAAGAAGGAAAATAAACATGTTATTTCACAACCTCTTTCCCCATTGCCCTCTCTGCTAGGAGATAATCACAATTCTCTGCTTTTCTAGGACCTTTCCACTCATGGCGGCGTTGTTTTATTGTTGTATTTGACAGTAACCTTTTTGTTGTGCTAAACATCCCATCAGTCACTGTGTCAGACGATGTGAGGCTGCAGAATGCTACGAGATGGCTCAAATGTTTCGGACTGACCGCTTTCTCCAAATGTTACCCATTCCCAATTCCGTCATTTGTTATCTTTGTTTTCTTTCTTTCTGTTATTTTCCCTGAAGATGGCATTTTCATTGGGTGGGGGAGGGGATCTCACCAAATGTGCCAAAACGGCCCAAAATGCCACTGGTCATCATGATATATAACAACTGTATTGTTGTTAGGGTCATCAGGAAACAACAAATAAAACAGTTTTCCCCACAAATGTTGACAGCAAACTATCCAAACCTTGACAAATTAACCATTTAGTCCTCCTAAACAAACGACCCAGAAGCATTTATTGTTCATCCACATCTGAAGCCGAGCACTTCTTTATGGTTTGGAAACTACAGAGGCGGTTTGAACAATGTGATTCATCTTAAAACAACAGGAGGGTGGGCCTTTGTTGAAATGCATCTCACGTGTGTGTGTGTGTGTGTGTGTGTGTGTGTGTGTGTGTGTGTGTGTGTGTGTGTCTGTGTGTGTCTCTGCGTCTGTGTGTGTCTGTCTGTCTGTCTGTCTGTCTGTCTGTCTGTCTGTCTGTCTGTCTGTCTGTCTGTCTGTCTGTCTGTCTGTGTGTGTGTGTGTGTGTGTGTGTGTGTGTGTGTGTGTGTGTGTCTCTGTGGGGCTTTGAAGGAGTTTTGATGAATGTGACTTGTGCAAATGTGCGTTTAATAAAATAAATAATGGTAGCTCCTTCTCCTCCAGCAGTGTTGGTCATCTCTCCCTGTAGGAGTTCACCGTGATCAATCCAACATGTGATACCTCTCACAGCGACGTCCAGAAGATGACAAATGTTTCGGACGTGCTTCGTACAGTTTGTCATCGGAGATACCTATATGTTGTTGGGCCACTGCTTTAAAGAGGGGGTTTGTATATTTATTTGTCTATCCCTGGTGTTCACAAGTAAGAGAAAGACATGTCGTGATTACTTTATTTAACAAAAAAGGACGCACGATCCAATAGGAAATGGATTATGCGTATGTATGAGTTGCAATTCTGTTGTAAGACATTTTTCTCTCTGCCCTACTGTGCCTGTCCATTTTGAGCCTCCATTCCTCCCCCCAAACCTAAGGATACACAGACACAGAGTCATCCACGCACGCACAAAAGCACACACACAGAAACCTTGCCTTGTATCTGTTCAGCCAGTCAGCTCCCTCCTGTCATCTGCGCCAATCACCATCTGCCCCAATTTACCACTATTTATTTCTAATTGGGCCAAAATTGAACTGCTGTCAGTGATTAAAGTTGTTCCAAAAAGGAGGAACGAATCTCTTTGCCCACGTCCATTATTAACTCATTGATTACAATAATGCGGGAAATTGCCCATTGGAGTCAAATGTTAGCGGAGACACCTGGCCTGAACGCACCCACCAAAAAAAAAGAAGGATAAAATAGAAACCCACAGGAGCCGCGGGCCTTGTGAGTAACGGGATGTGGCAGCTGCCGCTAACTCTACGGGGCCTGCCCCACCAAACGCCTCCTGTTTGACCAGGCTTCGTACCACTTCCTCTCTAGCGGCTGCTGGTGGGATTTTTCCATGTCGCCGATGGACTTGCTTAAAAACAGGTATTCAGTTAACCACGAGTCCGCAAAGTCCGCCAATACTCACCGAATGTCAATTGTCAAATTACATGGTTGACGCGCGCTTCACCACGCGCTAGCTTGCATAAAAAAAAATAAGAAATGTGTCCCCCAAAATAAGAAAATAAATTGTTTTGAAGGTGCATGCGTTATCAGCTTCAGGTTAACAATAATAAGTCGTGGGAACTTTTGGGGTATTGAGTTGATGGCACGTTCTGCATTTGCCTTAGCAGTGCCTATCCATGAGTCAAAGGTGCTTAAAGACGGGATGAAGTTATTGCATTCCTCATGGTAACACATTTCAGCATGCACATCGTGTCCTGTTTAGCAAAGCATGCCACAACAAAACAACAGACGGATTCTGTTTGTCTATCTATTTTACATTTATATCGAATCACCTTAACTGTGACTGTGTCAGAAAATCTTTGATGAGTGATAAGTATGCCAGCGAAAGACAACGTTTATGATCCAAATTGTTGTTTTGGTATTTCCAACAGGTAAATGCACTAAAAACAGAACCATTATAATAGACAATATAAGTCCACTTGAGTGGAGCCTTAGTTCTTAACTATAACATGCAGAGATAGTAATGAGTTTGGTCTAGAGATTTATGTTTGGTAATAAAGTATGGCTGAATTAAGGGGAAGGTTTATAACAAACATTTAGTAGTAAGTTAGTATCAAGTAGGCCGGAGAGCTCGGCTGGAGGTATGCCAATGCTTATCATTGCTAGCATATTAATTTTATGGTCTTCTGTTATTTCGATGCTATCCCTTCAAAGTCATTCAGTCAAAAGAGTGTTTTGAGGTATAACAATTTCAAAATCAGAGATCATGCAATATTCACTATCAATGTTTTTATTGTCATTTATATGAGAACACTGGCAAAGCGAATTATATAGACACCTAGACTAACTGTACGTCCACACCAGGAGCGACCAAAGCTGCGAATTTTCGCTGCGAATTTTTCTGTTCGCTTTGGTCGCTCAAGTCGCTCATGACGTACAATTCAATTATGCAGACGCATTTAAAGGAGCCGTATGCGTTTAGTAGGCCCTACAGACAGCCATATCAAATATTGAACTCTCCCATACACCTTGGCCATATTGCCGAGACGGTTTTGCTTGTTCGATAAAGTGCTTCGACAACAAGTAGGACAGTGATTCCCCCCAATATAAAAATCCTAAAATGTAGGCTAATTACAACCGAGAACAAAAAACCCTGCGTGCTGTAGTAGTTGAAATATGTTTCACTGATCTGGATCTTCAAATCATGATCTGCACTCATTCGTCGCATTCAAAACAAATAGACGTTAGCGCACATGGCTAATTTGCATACGTGCACAGGACTGGTTGGCTCCGCAAGGCAAATAATGGAACATATCTATCTATCTAGGTCTTTCTGTCTATCTATCTATCAACGCGTGTCTAGTTTTAATGTGATGTATTGTGTGTATGTCCAGTCAGACTTGTTCTGTGTGGTCTTGTAGGCTACTGTCCTGTGTGGGACGAACCACCTAAATGGATTCCCGACGATTTGTGTCGTTTGGTATTAATAAAGACTTGACTATCTATCTATCTAGACTATTTAATTAAAAATTATTCACCTCAGGCTCCGTGAATAGTGGGGAATAGAGGGATAAAAGACAAGAGATATATCCCTTGTCATTTATCCCTCGTCTTGTCGATTAGTTTGTTTATGTGACGGTTTTGTTTAAAGCATGCTACACGCGATTGGTTGGTTAGATTGGTGGCATGTAGAGCAAATTATAATGATTCCCGCTTAAATACGAACGTTCTAGATGTAGCCTATAAATTCTCCCGCTTATCATCACTTGATATCCAAACCACTATGGCGTTTCGATCTCTGAACTGAAAAAGGGTGGGTTCGTACAACACCGGGTGCCCAGTTACAGCCGCGATTAATACTTCAGCCGACATTTTGTTCAGTGAGTGAATAAAGGTAGGTAGGAACCAAAGTGCCTGCCGATGTTCCCTGGGATCCACGCAAGCGAAGAGCGTCTACATTCCGATTGGCTGTCAGTGTTTGGTCGCTGAAGCGAATAATAGTCATTTGCATAAAGTTAAAAAGTTTTCAACTTCTTTTTGACGCTCTGGTCGCTCAACTTTGGCCGCTGGTAGCGTTGGTCGCTTTGGTCGCTTTGGTCGCTCTTGCCCATAGAAAGTGAATGACTTCCGGCGATTTGGTCGCTCAATTCGCTTCTGGTGTGGACGGACAGTAATTCAGAAAACTATTATTTTTGCTAGATCAATGTTAAGTAATTATATATTACTTAGCTACTGTAATCATGTAAACTAAGTTGGTCCATTGCTAACTTGTCTATTGTTGAACAAAGAGTCATTCTTGAGCTCAATCCTAATTTACCTGTTTTTTACCTGTAATCCCTGGAGTGAATTAAGATTATTATAGATAGAAATGTGTGTTTATGTCTTTTTTGTTAAAGTTCTCAATGACAATTTAAATGTTTCTTATCATAAGTTATATTTGGCTATGATGTCAAAAATTCAGTCAAGTATAGTATGATAAATTCTCAGTATGTGATGGCTGACCAAAAAGTATTGCCATTGTTTCTCTTTCAGTACCATCAAATAACTACAAATGGACATTGCTGTCATCTTAAATGAAGAAACAAGATATTAAATAAATGACATCAGATGGATTCTTTAATTAGAACTTTTGAGACGGGTAGTGAAACATCAATATTGTGTAAAATTCCCTCGATCATGGTGATGCATTCTTCTGTATCGTCCAGCCCTACTTACAAGAAATGTTGTACGCTTTCCTTTCCCCAGACTTTCCCAGCTTTGTTTGATTTGATGTGGATTTGAACTGGCGACCTTCCATTCACACGCCTACTCCTCCTCCTCCTCCTCAAACTGACGACGGCAATGGTGATGAGTACATGCTTTAACCTTTCTCCTTTAAACCTAAGCTATTAGGGGGAAATGAAGTCTTTTGTCCCCTGGGAACTGTGAATAACTCTACATGTACCAAAGGGAGATAAGTAGATTAGCAGTGTAATATAATCTAACTCCCTTAAATAAACCGTCCATTCCTTCCCTGATGCTCTCCTTCAAGAAAAGGGGTGTAGCAGCAAAAGCCAGCCAAACATTTGATGCTACAATCCTGCTTGCCCTTTGCCCTCCCTCCATCCCTCTCTTTTCTTTAGTTTTGTTTCTTTTTCTATAAATGGTGTATACAGTTGCTGTCAATTTGTCTCCTTTCCAGTCTCTACAAATCATCTATATGTAGGACCCACCTTGTTTCAAAAGGTTAAGCAGTCAGGCAGGACCGCCCGAGTTCTTGAAAGCAGCCACAACGCAGGCCCGGTTTTTGTCAATGTAGTCTCGAAAGGATGGAATACCAGCAAATTAACTGAATAGCTGTGAATACATCCTCTTTTGTCATGGAAATGCAGCTGTAAATGTGCAGATATTTTAGTTAATTTTACAAAAGCGAGTACAATGATAGCTAGGCCTACAGACAAACCTGAATAAGTGCAAATAAGTGAAAGCTGAGTGCTGAAAATCTATGATCCAGCTAAAAAACAACTCCCTGATTTTAGCTAACGAGAATGGGGTATGGGTAACATGAGCCACTATGGCACACGCATTGCCCCATTGAGACCTATCGCCTGCATACGAGAGCCCTAATTGTGTACGCACACCCTGTCCCATCATGTTAGGGTTAAAATATTTACCCCACAGCCAGAGGGGAAAAACACAGAGATGTGTACAGGAAGCCATTATCAGCATTACCAAAAGTAATCCACGCACAAGACTATGAAGAAGACCAGTGCACAAGTGACAAAGGTCCGGGGAATTAACCAATTCCACCTGCTGCTCAGCTCCTCATTCGCCAACAGGAAAAAATACCATTTGGAAATTGCCAGGTGCTGCATCTTTCATTCCCCCCGCCAGCAACAGCTGAATGCTTATGTTGTTTACCAACCCAGTCGCCAAGAAAAAACGTCGACGGTGTACGTTTCCATGAACACTGGAGACGTACTATTACAACGTAAAAACAGCGTGTTATACCTACAGTATCCACGCGTGCCGCTGTGGAGGCGGGTTTCGGGGTTTGGGTTTCACGGCTTTCGCGGCAAATTGTGGACACGATTGTTTAGGGGGGGGGGGGGAGGTAGACTGTTGTTGACCGGGGAGGGGGGGGGGGAGACACGTTTGTTGAGGGGGGGACGACGACACGATTGTAGGGGGGGGGGGGGGGGGGGGGGGAACACGTTAGTTGAAGGGGGACGACGACAACGACACGTTTGTTGAGGGGGGGGGAGACACGTTTGTAGGGGGGGGGGCACGCTCGACAACGAGAGTTGGTTTTTATTGAACGCTCGACAACGAGAGTTGGTTTTTATTGAACGAGACTTCAACACGGAACAGCTGCACGAAACGATGGTCACGTCACTCTCGGTGACGGTGTCGACAACAATGAACACACGAACAATGTTAATAGAACAACACACAACCACATAACATCCCGAACCCATCAACCCCACTTAATCCTAACAACAAAACAAGTTAACAAAAGCCCCATTTGTCAACTGACAACCCCAATTCCCAGAATCCCCCGCGGCTCCGGAACACGGCGTAGTTTATATTAATCTTTATTATCCGAATGGGAAATGCAATATTTTAGGACAGATACACCATTAAACGCGTTTCTAATGACATTTCTAGCGAGAAATGTACATTTTCCTTACATAATCTTCAGTCAGTGAATGTGTATGATCTTTATTAATCTTTATTATCTGAATGGGAAATGCAATATTTTAGGACCGATTCACCGTTAAACGTGTTTCTAATAACATTTCTAGCGAGAAATATACTTTTTACTTGCATAATCTTCAGTCAGTGATTGTGTCTGATCTTTAGTTTTATAGTTATTAGGATTTGATCGGATCGCTCGCATGTTTCAACGTCAGGTTGTTAGGCTGCTTTCGCTAAACTAGCAGCTCACGTGCTTCCTGCGTTTGTGTTATTAAACTGTTACTTTATGTAACTTTTAATGATATCATCTTGTTAGAAACACGTATATCTGAGAGGCAACCCAGTCGCCAAAAACATTCGTTGACAGTGTACGTTTCGTGAACACTGGATTACGTCGCATTTCAACATAAAATAGCGTGTTATACACACACACACGCACGCACACACACACACACACGCACACGCACGTACGCACAGACACACACACACACACACACACACACACACACACACACACACACGCACGCACGCACGCGCGCGCGCGCACGGTGCATTTCGCTGCTAAAACAACAACAAAATATTCCTTCAAATATTATTACTAAAGAACCGTTTTCCAAAGAACGAAATGTAAACCAATGCATTCTGAATGGGAGTGTTTCTCAGATTTTTCCATGCTACACAGAACGAAATGTAAACCCATGCAAATAAAGACTTCATTGTCATAATCATTTAAATATCATTAATCTCCGTGTGTTGGGTGGTATTCTATTTTTTTCAACGGGGCTGGTGCCGTCTCCTTTTGACCTTTTGACCCCAGACTTCTGGGGGAATAGCTGAATCAATTCATTAGTCAATCAGAAGCATATAAATATCTTCCCGGTGGCGTAGGAGAACGAACAAGGTGTCCTTCAACATCTACACTTCCAGGCGATTGCAACGGTGCCACACATGAGCATATTCGAACATGTTTAATGGTAGTAATTAGCTGTCGAAATTGGAGGCCTTAATCAATAATGAGCAGCTATTGATTTGCTTCCCGATAAAAAATTGTGACAAATGACATGTTATTTAGCATCTACACGTTGAGCTGAGTCCAATGACACCAAGCATGACACTCTAGCTAATGGTAACATGTATTTTACATGGTACACCTAGGTCTAGGACATGATCTCGGTGTAGCAAGAGGGCGAGCTTGATCTCATTGGACTCATCTTAACGTGTAGATGCTAATTCACATGTAATTTGTCAAAAATCTCCATCGGGAAGCAAATCTATAGCTGGTCATTATTGATAAAGGCCTCCAAAATCGACAGCTAATTACTACCCCGAAACATATTCAAATAGGATCATGTGTGGCACTGTTGCAATCGTCTCGAAACGTAGATGTCAAAGGACACCTTGTTTGCCCTGTTGCACGACCGGGAAGATATTTTCATACTTCTAATGGATTGATTCATATTTTAAGGTTCTCGGAGTGAGACTTTAAGCGGCTGCAGCAGAAGTGTTGAGACGAAAGATGATATCAAGACATTAATAGAATATTCCCATTCACATTATGATTCTTCGTCATAACATCCGACCAAACATCCTTTACATTCACCGAGCGAAGATTATGAAAGTCCAGGCCCCCCCTTCCTGCACTCGGGGTCCGACCGGGCCAAGTTTCGGTGCGGGGGTCCCAGTTAGGCCCTAGAATATGGTATTCAAATTTCAGGGCGGTAGGACCTTCCTATCTCAAAAACTGTTTTTCCACCACATTCTGAACCATTAGGCCCAATCCCGTTTCTTTGCTCACTGTCTCAACCCTACATCTCAACCCTAACCCTCATTGCTCATGCTCATTGCTACCCCTCATTGCTACCCTAACCGATCCCCTACCAAATGGGACAACCCTACCCTGTGACGTCATCATGGCCTCCCCGTGCCCCCTAGCAGATAACCAGACCCCTGGTAATGTTACAAGAGACAGACTGGCTGCCATTGTCTCGGGCAACGAGCAAGACCCATTGTAAAGATGTTTAACCTGAAATGGTATTTATATTTTGTAATTGGCATGTTTAAATAAAGTGTTAAAAAAATAATAATACTGTTAAAGGTGGTATTAGCCAGACTGGCCACACTCACACTGGCAGATTTGAGCACGGTTAGGTGCTAAAACGGCCATGGCCACGGACAGATGGCCTAGTGTGAGTGCACCCTTAGATAATAATCGGTTATGAACAAGAACACTTTAGAAGAAACACTTTATTTAAATAAGAAACACTGAACCACACATCTAAAAATACACACACACGCATCTAAAAATACACACACACGCAAACCTAAAAATACACACACACACACACTCTCTCTCAGCTTTTGAGAGAATGGTGGAGAATCACATCTTCTCCACCATTCCGCCAACTTTGCCTCGCTCTCCTCATGCCTCGCCTGCCCCCTGGCACTCTCCTCTTGGAAGGGGTGTCTGGGGTGGTGGAAGAGGTGCCTGGGGTGGAGGAGCATGAGGGAGAGGTGGGGGGGCTGGTGGCAGTGGACTCAACGATGTCCTGAAAGAAAACGAATAAGAAGGAATTAGGAATTATATGCCAGAACTGGGTGATATGGCCATATGTTATGTACAATATATAATAGCTATGTACACAATATAGTACTGCCAAAAAATACATTGATTAACCTTGTAATATTACTAATATAATATAATATATTAGTATAATAATACTTATAGAATATTACTAATATAATATATATATTAGTATATATAATATTACTTATAGAATATTAATAATTAATAACTAATAATATTACTAAAATTACTTTCTATATTAGATAAGAGTTTATTGTTGACTGTTTACTGTTTTTTGTTTACTTTTTATAGTTATTTAGTTAAGAGTTTATTGTTTATCTTATCTTATATTATAATTATTGTTTACTGTTTACTTTTTATTTTACTTTTTATAGTTATATTAGAGTGTATTGTTTATCTTATATTGTATATAATTTAATTTAATATTGTGTTGTGTTTCTTTCTGTAAGCTACTGGACAATCAATTTCCTTGAGGGAGTCATCCCAAAAGGATCAATAAAGCCTAATCTAATCTAATCTAATCTAATCTAATATAATCTAATATAATCTAATATAATATAATATAATATATTAGTATAGTAAAGCTTATTTTTAACCTGGAGTCACTAGAACATGGAAGATCTGGATATCATACGACATGATATCCAGCCCGGTCTGCAGCCCGGTCGACGGCCGGGATACAGAGCCCGTGATGGGGCATGCATCCCGGCCGAGAACCGGGGTCGGGCGGCCTGCGAAAGTCGGCCGGGGACTTCCGCGATCTTCCGTGAAAATCGGCCACAGACTTTCGCGATCTTCCGAGAGTCCTTGGCCGGGCTTCGAAGCCCACGGCCGGGCTGCAGAGTATAATTAATAAAATAATTACTAGTTAATTACAGAGAAAATACTTACATTTGTGTTTTTCCAATCCTGTCGCATCTTTTCGTCCTCCATCTTGTCTGGGATATTTCTTGATTTTCCGTTTTCTCGCAAGGTATTGTGGGAGCAAGTCAGAACTGAATCGCTTTGAGGGTGCCCATCGAAAATCTCAATTTTGAGGGGATGTTAGCCCTCCCTCTTACCCCTTAAAGCTACCTTAAAGTGGTATTGGGACATTGCTCCACGGTGCGTGCACGCGCAACAGCGAGGGCTAGGGCTGAGATTTTCTTTAGAGCAAAGGAATGGGAAAGGGCCTAGGTCTCGCAGGCAACACTTCTGAAGGGGCTTTGTCCAAATGACAGTCCATTTGGGAAAACTTTTTTTCTCTATGGGCTAGAACTACAAATCTTGGATATGTCGTTCTCGGGGCCCCGGGAAATGTGTGTAAACATTTTAGCATCCCTAGCTATCTCGAAAAGGCCGGAAAAGGGGCGTGACCTCCAACAGTACAGTCAATGTACATAAGACAGAGGTTAGTTTCTAGGCCCCATTTTTTGCGTGATGGAGGTGTACATTTGTGGCTTAATGTGTGTAGACACAGCTGGCCTGTGGCCACGTCTTTGAAGTCTGGGGTCAAAAGGTCAAAAGGAGCCGGCACCACGCCGCTTATGAGATAACAAAAAGTGAATCTGTATTTCTCTCATAACATTTTGTCATTATTGAAGAGAGGCCTGATTCTCAGATATGCATGTTGGACTGTTAGGGTATAGGTCTGGGAAGAACTTCAGGCCAAAATCTTGCAAGCGAGCCGCTGGGTGCAGGTGCAACGAGATGGAGCACTTGCTGAGTCATTTCCTGTAGGGCTGGAGCCACAGGTTGAAGCGTATGCGTCCTTTGAAACCCCCTTTGATATATAAGAGACCCCAAGGTACAGTTTACTTAAATGTTCTCGCCTCAGTCACCTATTGCATCACTTCCTTTAGGGCTTCGGCCTCCTAATTGACCATTGTAGTATAATTGAATGCCCTCTTTCATATTATATGATACTTCCACCACTGGGACGTGGCAACAACTCTCCAAATCCATATGGGGAGGGGGGGGGGATGCTTTTGGACAGTAGGGGTGTACACTAGACATAAATAGGAAGCAAACTCAGGAGAAGGAATGACCTCTCACAAATATTTATTGAATAAATTGTTTCAAATAACCCTGCCTCGTTAAATCAATGAACTTGGTGTTTTGCTTTCAAAAATAGGTTATAGAAGAAGTCTAAACTGCAGAAAATAAAAACATCCAAGCTGCCTTTTAAGGATACCTCGGAATATCTGTCTATTTTTTAACCGTCGGACCCCAGTTTACGACAAAAACAACACAATTTACGGCAGCTCCTTTGCCGCGTGGTTTTTAGAGCCATGTAAGGATTAGAGGGGGCGGTCGATAGCAACCACCATAGCAGCATGACGGTCAAGTGACTGGATGCAGCCCCGTTGAAAAAAATAGAATACCACCCAACACACGGAGATTAATGATATTTAATCTGAGAAACACTCCCATTCAGAATGCATTGGTTCACATTTCGTTCTTTGGAAAACGGTTCTTCAGTAATAATATTTGAGGGAATATTTTGTTGTTGTTGTTGTTTTAGCAGCGAAATGCACCGTGTGCGTGTGCGTGTGTGTGTGTGTGTGTCTGTGTGTCTGTGTGTGTGTGTGTCTGTGTGTGTGTGTGTGTGTCTGTGCGTGCGTGCGTGCGTGCGTGCGTGTGTGTGTGCGTGTGTGTGTGCGTGTGTGTGTGTGTGTGTGTGTGTGTGTGTGTGCGTGTGTGTGTGTATAACACGCTATTTTATGTTGAAATGCGACGTAATCCAGTGTTCACGAAACGTACACTGTCAACGAATGCTTTTGGCGACTGGGTTGCCTCTCAGATATACGTATTTCTAACAAGATGATATCATTAAAAGTTACATAAAGTAACAGTTTAATAACACAAACGCAGGAAGCACGTGAGCTGCTAGTTTAGCGAAAGCAGCCTAACAACCTGACGTTGAAACATGCGAGCGATCCGATCAAATCCTAATAACTATAAAACTAAAGATCAGACACAATCACTGACTGAAGATTATGCAAGTAAAAAGTATATTTCTCGCTAGAAATGTTATTAGAAACACGTTTAACGGTGAATCGGTCCTAAAATATTGCATTTCCCATTCAGATAATAAAGATTAATAAAGATCATACACATTCACTGACTGAAGATTATGTAAGGAAAATGTACATTTCTCGCTAGAAATGTCATTAGAAACGCGTTTAATGGTGTATCTGTCCTGAAATATTGCATTTCCCATTCGGATAATAAAGATTAATATAAACTACGCCGTGTTCCGGAGCCGCGGGGGATTCTGGGAATTGGGGTTGTCAGTTGACAAATGGGGCTTTTGTTAACTTGTTTTGTTGTTAGGATTAAGTGGGGTTGATGGGTTCGGGATGTTATGTGGTTGTGTGTTGTTCTATTAACATTGTTCGTGTGTTCATTGTTGTCGACACCGTCACCGAGAGTGACGTGACCATCGTTTCGTGCAGCTGTTCCGTGTGTTGAAGTCTCGTTCAATAAAAACCAACTCTCGTTGTCGAGCGTTCAATAAAAACCAACTCTCGTTGTCGAGCGTGCCCCCCCCCCCCCTACAAACGTGTCTCCCCCCCTCAACAAACGTGTCGTCGTCGTCGTCCCCCTTCAACTAACGTGTTCCCCCCCCCCCCCCCCCCCCCCCCTACAATCGTGTCGTCGTCCCCCCCTCAACAAACGTGTCTCCCCCCCCCCTCCCCGGTCAACAACAGTCTACCTCCCCCCCCCCCCCCCTAAACAATCGTGTCCACAATTTGCCGCGAAAGCCGTGAAACCCAAACCCCGAAACCCGCCTCCACAGCGGCACACGTGGATACTGTAGGTATAACACGCTGTTTTTACGTTGTAATAGTACGTCTCCAGTGTTCATGGAAACGTACACCGTCAACGTTTTTTCTTGGCGACTGGGTTGTGTTTACATAAGCCATGGCCTTGTAATGCTCATTATCAGAGAAGGTCAGGAATCCATCGACTCTGAGCCAAGTGCAACTGGAAACACATGCATCCAACAGGAAGGCGTCCGTAAATGAAATATACGTTTTCCTCCATTGAATCTCACCTGAAAGTGATATTTTCTGGCTGGGCCATACATGACTCTACGCTATGAAACGTGCAGGGATTGCCCACCTTAAATCAAAGCTGATCTGCATGCAATGCCATTCTCAGCAAGAAGATTTGTAAAGACATCCATAGCCTGGTCTTTTCCAGAATGTTTTGCTGTTTTCCCCTTAAATTCCATAACCCCTAACCCTTACGCCGATGATACCCAGCTTCATATCTCCACAGCAACCATCACTCCTGCCATTCTCTCTACCCTCACAAACTTGGATGAACAACAATTTTCTCAAACTCAACTGCAATAAATCGGAAATCATCATCATTGATGATCACCAAATTCCGTCTCCCCTCCACCCAAGACTTGTCACTATGCATTGATGGACACACCGTCACTCCCTCCCCCTGGTCCAAAACCTTGGAGTCATCCTGGATCCCACTCTCTCCTTCAAATCCCACATCCTGAACATCACCAAAATATCTTTCTTCCACCTCCGTAACATTGCACGCCTTCGACCTACTCTCTCCCCCTCAAACTGCAGAAACACTCATTCATGCCTTTGTCACCTCCAGACTGGATTACTGCAACAGCATTCTCTACGGCCTCCCCTCCACCGAACTCCACAAACTCCAATATGTTCAGAACTCTGCTGCCAGATGACTCACCCACACCCGCTCCAGAGAACACATCACTCCCATCCCCAAACAACTTCACTGGCTCCCAATGCAGCACTTAATTAATTTCAAGATCCTTGAAATTAACAAAGCCCTCAACAACCTTGCCCCCACTACCTGACTGACCTCCTCAAACGTCACTCCCCCACTCGCCAACTCAGATCATCTAACACTGACCCCCATCACAAGTTCTGACCACCGTCACAAGATCAAAGCACCGCACCCTAGGAGACAGAGCTTTTGCCATTGCTGCACCAACCCTCAGGAACTCCCTCCCCCCAAACATCCGTGACTCAATAAATTCATTCAAAGCCAACTCAAAACCCACCTCTTCAAGAAAGCATATGACCCCTGACCCCACCCATACCACACCTGACTCTATTCAGAACCTCGTCAAACGTTTTGTATCTTGTTTTCCTGTTTTTCTTTTCTTTATGTACTGTATATTCTATGTGATGTAAAACGTCTTTGAGTGACCTCCAAAAAAGCGCTATATAAATCCCATCAATTATTATTATTATTATTTGTATTAATATTATTATTATTAATTCAAATTCTACATCAAATATAAATGATAGTCTGGCAAAAGTTATACAAATTGCGCTTGTGCTGTACTAATGCAAACCATGGCTGATTCAGTCCCTGTTGGTTTTGATTGTCCATACCACACACCCTCCCTCCTGCTTTCCTTTGTCTCTTAAAATCAACTGAGGCTGAATTTGATCCATCTGTTGCAACATAAGCTGATCGAACCGAACCTGATGCTCCAGCCTGACCTTCTGTGAAGAAACAGTAGTAAAGAGAGAGCGGGCTAGCTCCATTCCAGTGGACTCTGTCGGCAACTCTCAATTAAAAGACCCTGAAGGGCCTTTATCAAGCAATAAATACAATGGAATACAAATGGAAGTGTTGAATAATTCCCCACCTAATCAAGTACAAGATTAAAAGAAAAAATGTGAACCATGTGTCCACGGCCCCTGGAGTCTTGCACTTATTTTCCCACGTCAAAATACCCGAGGGGAACTGATATGGCGAGTGACGAATTTGGCACATTCAATGTTCAGATAATAATTGCTGTTGGGCCAAGATCAAAATCAATACTCTCAACACAGAGAACGTGTTGTCTGTGTGTGATTGGTTCTCTGATCCTGGGACATGGGTCTTGGAGATATGGTCACCTATTCAATTTAATATTTTTTCAAAACTCTTCACAAGCAATATTACAAAAGTAGAATGATGCTCACATTCCACTATTCCTCCCTACGTTTCCTCTCTCCTGGCAATCATTTTGATACAACTTTACAAACATTCCATTGAAAATAACAAAAATTCATTAGCACCCATTGAAAATGTCCGTTAGCCTCTTTCCGCCAGAGCTCACCATCGGGGATTTGATCAAATGCTCTTTGCCTGACAACAGACCTTCTCGCTGGTTGTAGTTTGGGAAACAGCAAACGTCAGTGCTGAATAAGGGACGGGCCGAGCGTGGGAGGAGGCTGTTTGGGATCCATTTGTTTTAGACTGGGATGTGTTGCTTCTTTGGACATGCCTCTAGCATGGATATGGTTCTCCAGGGCTCCTGCATAAACCAAGAATGCCGCGGCGCATAGCTGCAGACATCTGTCATTACTTCAGAGCCTTAGTGGTATCAAACTGTTTATGTTAGCGGCTACTTATTGCACTGGCATTAAACGAGAATTGCAGTTCACAGATAATAAATAACATGGCTTTGAAATTAGCCCTCTTTTCTTAACATTTCTGGATATCCAGGCGGTGGCAAGAAGGATAAATAAGGATAAATAAAGACAACTTACCAGCTGAGAACCAGTCACAAGTCTGTCCTATAGCGCACCGTAAGTAGCGCGCAAGGTAAACACAGACTTGAATGGAATTCAAGGGTCTGAATCTATTGATCAAAGATGGAGATTCATCAATCCAAGGTCCAATGAGATAAGGATTCAGGAAAGATATTGTATGGTTTTATAGAACAGCTTGTTTCTCAAAAATATCGTACTTCTTAAAAAGTACAAACGCAAATGAAGCAATCATATTTTCCGGTTTCCATGTACCCACATAAACGGTTTAAAACCACACAAACACCCATCAGAATTAAATTACAGTTAAAGACTAACAGTTGGCCGATGAAGTTCATCCACACCAGCTATCTGGTTTGGCTTTTCCAAGGTATACAAGCCATGGTTTCTTTTGGATAGTGGAGTGGACCTCAGACCACAACAAAACGATCAATGTATGATGTAATCAGTAGCACATGGGTGCCCGGTCTCCCCTGTCACATTTAATGATTCACTATGGATTCACGGTAGAGGTGAAGTCGGTGTGCAGTGTGTAAGAGTTGCAGGATGTTGGAACCTGTTTTAAGACACGCACGGCGCAGCCACCCCCTCATACGAATCGTAAGCTAAAGCTGTTTGTTAAATAAATTTTTGGGGGGCATTTTTGTCATGTTTTTTTGCACAGGTATACAATTGCATAACTGACCTGTCTGACTGTAATATATAGTGCCGATACATATAGATTCACATTTGCTATCATGCACGCACGCACGTACGTACGCACATACACAAGACACTTATGCATGCAGGCAAACACACACAAACACACATGCACGCACGCACAGACACACAAATACACACAAACATAGACACACAGACACATACACACACACACACACACACACACACACACACACACACACACACACACACACACACATGCAATCACACATCCATGTACTTAGTGTAATTAGCATGCTGTACGGCTGCAGCATGTTAGCTAAAGTGTCCTGTGACAAGCCTGGCTACTGCTTCCTCCTCCTCCTCCTCCTCCTCCTCCTCCTCCTCCTCACATGTGGATCTGGTTAGTAGACAGAGGAAAATATGAGTGGGATACACAGGTAGTACACACTCTCCATCAAAGGCCAAAGCTTCTGTCTGGTAAAACGTACACCGCTGGGATGGAGGGTGGGCAGTGGCCGACTACAGGGCCCCGGCCCCTGGCTCCTATTTATATATATCAGTGAAATCCATGCTTTCATCTTTTGCTCTGGTTACAAGACACAGTACATCCCCCTCTCTTTGATTTATAATCCCTGCTTTGGCGCAACACTAATCATTTATTATGTTTCCCTGTGTGCCAAAATACTTTCACACAAGCTGTCAAAGGGATGATTAATTTTATGATATACATCTGAAGGTATTAATCACCCGATTTGAGTGCTGTATTGTGTTACAGGCCATTACATTACCTGTGTGTGTGTGTGTGTGTGTGTGTGTGTGTGTGTGTGTGTGTGTGTGTGTGTGTGTGTGTGTGTGTGTGTGTGTGTGTGTGTGTGTGTGTGTTTGTGTTGCTGTTCGTGTGTGCCTACTTTTAAGTTACATCTGTTTGTTTGTGAGCATGTGTTTTCTTGTGTGTGTGTGAGTGTGTGAGTGTGTGTGTGTGTGTGTGTGCCCTTTAAAGTGTGTTTGTGAACCATGTATTGTTTCCAGGGTTTGCGCCGTTCTTCGACCAATCAGAAGACTGATGCCAGCTTCTTCATCGTTTTCTGTCATTCTGTGGGGAACACTTGGCTGGAGAACCTCCAAAAGACAATTCAAATCCAAAAACTTTACACATCTTAAAACAGAGTAAATATGTGTCGAAACGAAAGGGTTAGGGTCCGTACTGTAGAACCTGTCGTGAACAAGCGTTTGAAGTCAGAGTTATGCTATGATAGATGCTTTGTTGAAAGTCTTTGTCAGTGTCCGTACGTCGTCCCAGAGAAAACACACATTTTAATTTCACTGGATCTCTTGTGGCTCCCAAATTATTTACGTTCATCCAAGCACACTACATATGTTTCAGATGTGATTTAGGAGGTATTTTAAGAAAACCCAACCACTAGTTCCAAGGCAGCATTTTGGACCACGATAAATAACATTGAGGAAGTCGGCCCCTTTTTAATATTTCACTATGGGGATGACCCCTCTTTTGTTGCATCTCGAACTGAACAGCAAGGACACACAGGGAGGCACATGTCGGTAGGTGATCAACCGTCACTTAAAGTCACATCTATGTCTGCAGCCTCCCTGTCTAACCCCAACCTGCTCTCATGCTGTCTATCTGAATTGGAGTGGAATAAAAGTTACTGCTAAATTTAGCAAATGGTACTTCATTAGAGATAGTTACTAGAAAAAACACTTTTGAGTTCACTTATATTCTATTGGTAATTGTTTTGTAGGATTGCTTTGGAGACAACATCAACAAATGTTTGTAATCAAGCGCAAAATTCCCTTTGCATTTCCACATGTGTCTCTTTACTCTGTGTGTGAGACGAGGGCGTAGCGTGGCAAGGGCCTGGTTTGGAAGCGTATAAACGTATAGAGACACCTGTACTTTTAACAGTTTGCTGCTAATCAACACCAGCTCTGACCACAGCAGAATAGTTCCCCGGTGAGTAAGCAATGCATGGGTCTACCATCAAACAGGCAACGTGTTTTCATGCCATCATAAAATTACACATTCCCATATAGGATATTGGCCCAGACCCAAACGATACCAATGCTGAGCAGAGTTGGTGGGCTAGGCTCCAGTCACAAGCTTTGGCTAATCCACCTCCTTGGGTTGATAACCACCGCTATCTAGAAGAGTCAAATGAACAAAGACTGTGGCTGATAGCGTGGCAGATGGAGTGGGGAAAGGAACTCGCAATGAGAGAGAGGGAGGGATGGAGACACGATGAGAGGGATAGAAGCAGCAATGATGAACCACAAATTAACTCTTCTTTTGCTTGTTTGATCGCCAGCTAAAGGCACAATCCAATAGAAGACGGATGGTATTTTCGTCTTTCATTTGGCGTTTGCATAAAAGTTGAGGTTGGGGCGGGGCATCGATTTTCAAACAGTGCAAGGGTTGTCGCGGTGGCTAGGGAAGTGCTAAAATTAGCAGTCGCTCATCGTGCTATGAGTTAGTTTCACAGATCATATATAATTTGCAGGCTATATAATTTGACTAAATATGTGTCAACTTATTGCCAGTGTAGGCATGTGTCATTATTACATAATGAAGTCATACCAGAAATAGCAAAAATATAGGAGCAAAATAGGAAAAATAATTCCATTGAAACAACAAAATTCCACTATTAGTTTACCCAATTTGAACCTATAAGGGAGCATATTTTTCCTTTTATTGGGGACTTTGAACGAATAAAGCGCAGAAAAGGAACAACAGGAGTATTCCAACATTTTGTTTGATTTGGAACCATGAAAATTACAATGTTCCAAGTAAATATTAGAGGTGATTTATCCGAGAATAAATAACCCCAGCAGTACCTCTCAGCCCAAGGTAAATCAGCCACACTAATCACCACTCACGACCACACTTCAGGATACCTCCACCACAAGCAGGGATGAAGGCAATGGGGCCGCTCGCATCGCTCTAATGAAAATAGGCTGTGTCTTCCCTGGGAGCCTCCATCGCAGGGCCAGGTGCAGACAGGAATTTATACTTGCTTGGAGGATTGAGTTTTGAGGCCTAATTAAACCTGACTCGCAATGTCCATCGGCGGTTTGTGGAGTTTATGAAAAAAGAAGCGACATGATATGAGTGCATTGGTGCATTTGTGTAAGTGCATGCATGTGTGCTGCTGGACTGAAATGTGTGTGTGTGTGTGTGTGTGTGTGTGTGTGTGTGTGTGTGTGTGTGTGTGTGTGTGTGTGTGTGTGTGTGTGTGTGTGTGTGTGTGTGTGTGTGTGTGTGTGTGTGTGTGTGTGTATCTTTTTTTTTTTAAACCCTGTTTGTGAATGTTTCTGTTTTTATGATGTGTACGCCCATATGTGTATGTTTATGCGTGTGTCAGTGGCTGTGTGTTTGTGTGAGTGCCCGTGTATGTCTATATATGTGTGTGTGTGTGTGTGTGTGTGTGTGTGTGCGTGTGTTTGGTAGTGTGTGTGCCCTTTAAAAAGTATAAACGTCGGAGAGTGTACTTTTTAAGGGTGCCTGTTAACCGTATTTTATAGAGGTTATGTTTGCACAATGTCCGCTCTGTTAATCCCCTCACATGATCCCCATTGGCACACCAAAGCCCCCTAACACTGCAATATGTATGCCCTATAATCTATTGACACTCATGGACTCCTTTTGATTACGAATCAAATAAATGCAGTGAGTTGATACAACAAGAACAACACACCCAACTTTTATTTATTGATGATTTAAATTTCTTTAAATTAGGAATTTTCAAAATTGGGGTAGCCTGCCAGCAAATCGACCAATTGCAACCGGAGAAACCAAAGTCTTGCACGGCAGAGGCAGGCAGTGATCCGTAACATTGCTGCGTATCGAGTGTGTGCTGCTAGCTTATTGGTCCCATGTGCACCTCGGCTTGAGAAGGCGTTCTATCAAACCTGCAGATTTCATGCTTTGTCTCAAACAGAAAGTGCAAACCTTTTCCTTATTCAACCTGTCCATGTCCATCCACGTGATTGCATGATTTTCGCCCTGTTGAAACCTGAGGAATGAATTCATTTTATACTTATACTCTTAATTTTACTCTACGATTGCTGTCATGGACAGGGTTAATTGGAGATCCTTGATAATCTGCCGGGGTTACGGGTGTCTGTGTATGTGCTGCTATGTATGTGTATGTGACCCTTTGTTGGAGTGACATTTCATTAACGGTGTCTCAGTGACTCACTTATAATCCCTGCGTAGCCTGATTGGGAGACGGCTGGACTGATGGACAGATGGACAGATATATAGATGGATGGCTGTAGGAATGCATTTCTGGCTATGGCTGGATGGATTAATGGATGCAATGGATGGATGGATGTGTCGATCGACTGATGGACGGATGCATGGACATATGAATGGATGAAAGATGTGTAGATGGATGGATGGACAGATCATAGTTGGATAGATGAATGGAAGGATGGATGACTATGAATGGATGGGTGGATGATGCTGTTCTTTTTGAAGAGGATGGCGCAGTCCAATCATACAAGGTGACGATCTTGAATCTCCAGGAAGAGTGTCTTGCCCAAGGATATTTCAGGTGGATAACAACCAGCAACCCTATTACCAGAGTAATTACTAGTAATTGCTGACTGTACCTGACCACATACACACAAGTGACCCCACTGGTATGTTTGAGTTTGTTTTTGTTGGGCTGGATTTGTGTTCCACAACGTGTCGTTAACGTTTCTGTCTCGGAAATGCCGGGAAGGTTTGTTTGGATATTGTGTAATGGAAATCCATGTAGAGATAGCGGTAGGCTTTGATTTCTGACTACATGTGTTTTGTATTCTGCTTATGCCTGGCACGCCCCCAAGATGCTGCAGTCGATCCCTCCCCCTGTGGTTCAATAGACAGCGAATAAATCTGTAGATATAAGAATGGATTCAAACATAAGGGCCAGGGCTTCTCTGAAACCCTTCATGCTAGCACGACCTTTACTTGCACGGCTGAACCAATGTGTAATGGGTGAGCCAGGAGCATTATGTGGCCCACCTCCACACCAATGGAAACTGACTGCATATTCTTTCTCAGGATTATTCACTTTGCAACAAAAAAAAAAACATTGAATATTTGAATTGAATGTGGCAAAAACAAATGCTGCTGGTCCGGACTTGGAGGGGCTGGGATTTATGCATCCAGGACCAGATGATGACATGGTTTTCATGTATTTATTTTTTACCGTGCACGTCCACACCGCCTCCATCTGTCTTTATTTTATTGAAATCCAGTAAAGCAGCCTTCACTTTCTTGGGGTCCAAAATCTTTATTTGACCTATGAAATGTTTATTAGGGTAATATTGAGGTCTGCATGGGACATCAACCTGCTATTTGAACATTGAAATGTGACACACCTATGAAATGTTTATTAGGGTAATATTGAGGTCTGCATGGGACATCAACCTGCTATTTGAACATTGAAATGTGACACACCACTGTTTCAAATCAATTGAGTTTCTGTTGATACATCTCCTGTGTTTTTAAATAGGGCAAGGTTTCACATTTCAAACCTTTTGATTCAGTTGTGTTATGCTCGAAACACGGTCAAATTAATTTGCAAAGAAATAGGACCCTGACTGGCAACGATGGCAACTGGCTGGCTGACAAGTTACTCTGTTTTTCTAGCAGTGCTTATAATTTGCAAAGCCATTTATACATCATTGCTGTGTCCCCATAGTGGTTATTTTGTTATGCGTATATAATGCAATATTTTTCCATGAAACACATGCACATGTACATCCCCCAAGTTGGTGCTACACAGCACGCACGCACGCACGCACGCACGCACGCACACACACACACACACACACACACACACACACACACACACACACACACACACACACACACACACACACACACACACACACACACACACACAAACTCAGATACTCACTATGTAAAGCGTTTTGGTACCTTGAAAAGTGCTATTATAGCACTAAATAAATTACAACATTCAAAAGCATGCGTGTAAACGCAGGCAGAAAAAAATGCACACACGTAACGGATAAATGGAGTGATTGACGTATCTGCCATATTTGCTGTTTATGTTGTTATGGTACGATCTTAACTCTAGGGGGTACTGTTTTGCTGGTATATGCTGATTTGCTGATCGAGATTATTTCCTTAATGCCAGTTGCAAACCCGTGTTGCGCAAACCGCTGCGCAAACACCTGCGGCCCATATTTCGTGCCCAAAATATGTCTATGGATTTCATGGTTCTGGTCATCGCAAGTTGGACCTCATGCGGCCCTCCTACCTTTGCGGAAGAGACATTGTGTGGGGGTTGTTTGTCTATGGGTGGGTTAGCGTTACTGTGTGGTACTGAGTTATTATTCCCGTCACCGAGACGTTTATGTTAATTAGTTATGTTGAGTGTGTTTTGGTGTGTCGACTCGTGTGTGTGTGTTCATTAAAGCCAATTCTCGTAGTCGTGCGGTGTAAGGGGCGCGAGATTTGCATAACCGCTTAACCTGGGCTCCCGTCTCGTCCTTTCCCGCGCTCCTCGCCACAATACAAACAAATAGTCAAGGTCACCTAGATAAAGAATTTTTAGGTTAGGCCTATGTGAAAGGCATCTAAGGATGCCGAGGTAGGGTGAGGACATGGGGAATTGAACCCATTGCCTTTGAGATTGAAGGGAGTCGGGCCATGACACTTTATCCTCCTGTGAAACCCCCTCCTGACCCCCATTCGTAAATAGCTTGTCCAATTCGTGTGAGTGGTTTGTAAACATATGGCTCAGAGCAGAGCCAGTGGTCGACTCATCTTCTTGATGGGACGTCCCAGGCAGGAATTGAAGTGGGCGGTGATATCGTGTTTGTATAGCCTACGTAAGGACAGCTCCATACGCATGCGCTGGTAAGCGACCGCGTAATCGTGCGTAATTAAATCCGTCTCACATAGCCCTACGTGACCAAAACTATGGAATGATTGTTTTCCGCTGCCTAGGGAAAACAATGTGTCAATGACTTGTTGGACTAGTGTTTTGACTACACGCGCACTCATGTGCTCACAGGCACACACACACACACACACACACACACACACCCACACACACACACACACACACACACACACACACACACACACACACACGCGCGCGCACACACGCACACACACACACACACACACACACACACACACACACACACACACACACACACACACACACACACACACACACACACACACACACACACACACACACACACAGAGAACACACGCGTGCGCGTTGACAGACTTCTGTGGCAACATCTGATTCACTTCTATGGTTGCACTATTAAAACTTGTCGGCTAGCCTTCTGTCCTCCAGTCAGGTTGAACATATTCTGCCAGGTTTTCTCATAAAACACAGAAGTTCCGCCAATGTAATCCCCTTAAATATTGTCAGTTGAATGTTTTGCAGACTCCCACCAAGTTAACAGAAGCATATTGGTTTCCTTTATGACCATGGTCTCTCCATGATCATGATCGCTGTTATGGTTGAAAACTCAAAATAAATACAGAGCTCCACGAAAAGGCTGTTTGTCACTGAATTGGCAGGTCCGATTGAAACCCTTGAGAACAGAACAGTGATTTAGTGCGATCCCGACACTCCAACAGTTGGGATGAATGAAAAAGCGGTTCAGATGAGGTAGAAGGGGCATTTAGCCAATAGGGGGCAGTTAGGCTCTGACAGACCTGAGGGGTTGCCGTGAGGGACCTTTTTAATGTCCCAGCTGACTAAATCCCAGTCAAACGGCGGTCAAATATGGCAGGGTACAAGCCCAACAAACAACTCTTAGGTTTATGACATGATTCCCAAAAATTACTCGTAAAATAAACGATTATAATATGCCTGATGGGCTCTGTAATTTCCTTAAAGATCACTTCAATAAATGTAAATGTTATTTGGCATGCTGTAATTTATTATTATTATTATTATTATTATTATTATTATTATTATTATTATTATTATTATTATTATTAATAAGAAGTAAGCCTACATACAAATAATAAGAAAATTAAAATAAACTACTACTAGGCCTACTAACTTAATAAATAACAATAATAATAATAATAATAATAATGACACTAAACAATATTAAAGGATTCAATATGTTCTTGTTCGATACATATTTTATTATTAATACTAAATATAATCGCAGTAATATATATATATTTTTTAAATCACAGTGTCTGATACCGAGCGACTTACAGTGAAGGCCTACTAGTTCTGAGGTAGAGGATAAAATCCGTGTGTGTGTGTGTGTGTGTGTGTGTGTGTGTGTGTGTGTGTGTGTGTGTGTGTGTGTGTGTGTGTGTGTGTGTGTGTGTGTGTGTGTGTGTGTGTGTGTGTGTGTGTGTGTGTGTGTGTGTGTCTGCTTATTTGAACAGAGACCGCAGAACGTTTTAATATGTAAACAGGGATTCAGACTGAGGTTGTTTCATAACATGTGGTGCGTAATGCGACGATGCCTTATCCTTTTACATTACAGTCGTGTAACCGTGCAGCGCGGAGCGAGAGGAGACCCCTGCAGAACGTGTGGCCTATGGGGGGCTGGCTGAGTGACGCGCATGTGGTGTAGGGCTTTGGTTGCATTAAAGAGGAGGTTGGAGTCCTGACCGCAGAACAGATTCAGGTCGTCCCTGGGTTGCGCGCAACGCAGTGTTTGGAAGTCCTTCTCGTTTGCAACTATTGGTGACATGCTCTTCGTCTGCAGAAGCGTCGGATTGATCATGCGCACGTCTTTACAGTCTGAGACAGAAAGCGTGCACAAGTATTTCAGAAACCCAAGCACGAAAGCCATTTCAACTTCTTCAACGGGACGCCTAACTTTTGCAAAGTCGTCCTGGTCATCCTTTTTTGTTTGGTAAGAAGATTTACAATATCTTTTCGTCTAATGAAGTAAAATATTTGCGGGTTTGAAAGGACAAATCGCTAAAACATGGTATTGTGTTTGAGAGATGTTAACTTGCCAAATATCATAGAATAACCGTGGATGTGAGGTTATAACAGCGATGTCATGGTTTCAAGGGTTTTGGAATGTTGTCGTTTTATGTCTTCTGCTTTGGATTTGCATAACAGACCCTCTTCAATAGTATAATATGCATTATAATATTATTTTGGGCCAAGCCTACATGGGCCACTGAGTGAATCTAGCGGAGAGGTGCACGGGCTGTCCCGCAACAGGTGGGACCTTTCCGATGCGAGCCACTCCAGAAACGTGAGAGCTAAAGGGACTAGAGTTTAAATAATGTCATGTTTATTATTATGTATTTTCATTTGTTGTCCAATACTGTCGTTTGAAATCGCTGAGCTTTTCACGGAGATACCCATGTTCCTGCTGGCAGATGAACTCCATCGGGCCATTGTGGTTTATATCTCTTTTTTAAAATGTGAACATTTTCTGACAGGCCATAAAATATATATTATATCAACAGCCATTTGATCTGATTATAGTTGTCTTTTAAATAGCTGTTTAACATGAGACCTTAATCAAATTATTTCGGGAAAAATGATTTCATGCCATTTATCTTCAAACATTCGTTCTTTTTAACGCCACTTTGAAGATTAATAAATGTAGGCCCTACAGATTAAATATAGTCTATGCCTACCACTATTTTTTCATGGTTTAAACGGTAGCATTTTTTCATATGATCCCTAACAAATCTCCTCATATCCTTTAATCGACTTTAAAAACTGAATTTCCTCATGTTTATCTTTGTTTTTAAATCCATCAAAATAGATTGTCTTCAAACATTGCATACAACACCAGTCGCCCCATGGATTGCCTGTTTCCTATACGGGCCTGCAGGCTCAGTTCAGTGAACAAAAGAGTCCACAAAGCTTTCACTAATTGCCGCAAGTATTAACGAGGGAAGCGCTCTGAAGTCGGCCAATACACATCCCGTTAGACACCCCTGCAGAGCCGCTACACAGGACCGAGTCAACGTTTTGAAGCCAATCTTTACGCTGTATTGGCTCCACATGTCAACTTAGCGCACGCCTGTCTAGGCCCTAAAGTAACTGATTTAGACTCAATTGCAGTGGCTTACCATGAGCCTCGGTCGTGTCATGCAGCTCAACGATGAGAGTGTTTAGAGAGAGAGAGAGAGAGAGAGAGAGAGAGAGAGAGAGAGAGAGAGAGAGAGAGAGGAGAGAGAGAGAGAGAGACGAGAGAGAGAGAGAGAGAGAGGAAGAGAGAGAGAGAGAGAGAGAGAGAGAGAGAGAGAGAGAGAGAGAGAGAGAGAGAGAGAGAGAGAGGTAGCCAGGTGTGATAAGGGGAACCCTTTGCCCTTTGTTCATCACCTCAGTGGAGATGTGGTCGTGCCCAAATGTATCGGCCTTTGAGTCTGATCCACGCTGTCGGCCTGCGACACCAACGCACGGCATAAAAAAACACAACCACAGCAATGTCTTGATACGTTTTTAAAAAATAAGAATGATGTAAGTGAACGAAGGGTGTCCAGTTTGTGGGGGAAGGCTGATCCGTAACATCGTTGCATATTGGTCTTTTCACCGCATATTGCGCGCTGCGAGCTCCGCACTCCACACACAGACTATCTGGATCAGTGGTGTAAAACTCATAAATTCGTTTATAGCCTTGATACTGTTTAATATAGGTGACTTTGTAATTGAAATGTCTACGACAAGCTCGTGTCACGCTTCGCCCTAATTTGATCATGCCTGCTGCTGAGGTGTTTCACCTTCATGCAGCGGCGCACACCTCGACAGCTCCGAGGGCGCAGAGGCCCCTCGGAAGGCGTTACATGTAACAGTGCTCACCAAAGAGCCGGGCCACATCGCTGTTTGGACTTATGTGGCCATTGGTATGCAGACACATCAAAGGGTTAAGGATATGAGACGGCTCAGGAGCAAGTGCTTATCTCCACTAATGACCTCCTAAGTAAAAGTCAATTACTTCTGCGTCATGATCAGAACAGAACACACTGCAGGGGTCTTTTTGAGCTTAACATCCAGTTTTTTTTTTGTTTTTTGTTTCAGACTTAATGATTTTTACTTCTGTGTGCTCCTGGACTCATTGTAATGGTTTTAATGAATGGATAAATGTATCACGTTTTTTCTTTGTTCACTTCAAACGTGGGTTCATTAGCATAGGCCTACAATGTTTAAGTAATGCAAAAATAAAATACAATAATGTAGAAATTCAGATCAGTTAGGAAGTCAAATATTTATCTCATGTCTCAAAAAAAAATTAGATGATATGACATTATTTCGATTGAAGTGATCCACTGTTTTATGTTCAGCCGTTGGAAAAGCATGTCTCTGATATTCCTTTGAATGACTGGTTCAAACATTGAAAAAAGAAAAACATATCCCCAAATATATGAGGTTTCAGTCTCAGCAGAGGAGAACCATAAGTGAGTCCTCTGTCTAACCTCATGGATTTCAGGTCAGGTTGTAAGTAAAAGAAAATCAGAATAGAAAAAAAAAAATCCACCTCCAGATCTGTCGGATGAGCCAAGATGGCAAAACTTTCCTGCAATGGATCCTGTCTGTCAAAGCCTCCCTGGATACAAAGATACATTATTGTCTATTGTTAGTCCTACTTATCAAACTTGATTTAACAGCGCTCTGGTATTCCTGGGTCTGAATGCTGTCATTCTGTTTACCTGCTCTCAGACAGCCCCGGGCATGTTTTATGAAAAGGAAACACCCACACCAAACACAGAATGCCACTGTCTTCTCTCCACTCGCGTATTTCATGAATGTCAGCCTGCCAATTGTTTTGTGTTCACCTTCACCGACACACGTTTGGCCTCTGTGCATGTTGGTGTGTGTGTACAGTATGTGTGAGTGCACGTGTGTATGTGTGTGTGTGCAGAGAACTGTGTGTGTGTGTGTGTGTGGACACGCACACACACACACACACACACACACATGCACGCACGCACACACACACACACACACACACACACACACACACACACACACACACACACACACACACACACACACACACCACACACACACACACACACACACACACACACACACACACACACACACACACACACAGGATGGCAAGGATACGGATATATGATATATCAAGTAAAAATGAAACCATGTACCTTGTGACAGAACTCACTTACGGTAGAACAGTACCACAATATAGTGGACTGTGCGCTGAGACAAACAAACTACATTCCTTACTATTGTTAAATAATTATTAACATTGTGATTCTGATTTGAAACACATTGGACTGCATTGTAGTTATGTGAATTACGTATATTTATATACATATATAAAACCATGGGGTTTTGCTGGTAGGACAGTGAAGGTATTTGAGTGGGGTTAGTGTAACTGCTGATCAAACGTGCAGCAGAAAGAGGGTTACATTGAGAAACGGGCCTACATGTTGTAGTTGTCCTGGAACTGCCCGGCAGAGAGCTATCTGTGGCTATACTCCAGGGGGCCGGGTGACATGCTGCTCTCTGCTGCTGATAACTGAGGGCCATTCAGCTCCATTGTCAAGATGTGTACTTGATGTGTATTCGATTCAAGATAAGACGTGTCTGTGTTTATCTGCATAGTGTGTGTGGTGTGGTGTGTGTGTGTGTGTGTGTGTGTGTGTGTGTGTGTGTGTGTGTGTGTGTGTGTGTGTGTGTGTGTGTGTGTGTGTGTGTGTGTGTGTGTGTGTGTGTGTGTGTCTGTATGAATCTAGAGCTAGATACTTATGAAACACTAAATGACATTGCTAAAATATCCATCTTCTGTACACATACAAACAGTACGAAACTAATCTCTCTCTCTCTCTCTCTCTCTCTCTCTCTCTCCTCTCTCCTCCCTCTCTCTCTCTCTCTCTCTCCCTCTCTCTCTCTCTCTCTCTCTCTCTCTCTCTCTCTCTCTCTCTCTCTCTCTCTCTCTCTCTGTCTGTCTGTCTGTCTGTCTGTCTGTCTGTCTGTCTGTCTGTCTGTCTCTCTCTCTCTCTCTCTCTCTCTCTCTCCCCCTCTCTCTCTCTCTCTCTCTCTCTCTCTCTCTCTCTCTCTCTCTCTCTCTCTCTCTCTCTCTCTCAGTAGGAACGTCCAGGTGACTGCAGCAGCTATGGGCAGCAAGACGCTCCCCGGCTCCGGTCCCCCTACACCCCTCCCTGGCCCAGCTGGCCAACTACTCTCTGCTGCAGAGCTCCACCGCGGGCCTCCACCTGCCCGCCGCCGCCGACCACTTCCCGGGCCTCTACAACTTCAGCGCCCTGCACGCCATCCACCTCCACCAGTGACGCTGGGCTACCCCCCGCTGGGCCTGCCGCGCTGCGCCATCGCCAAGCTGCCCGCCCACTTCTCCGCCGCCATGGCCTCCACCGCCATCCCCATCTTCCCCCACCTGCTGCAGCCCAAGCAGGAGCCGGGGACGACCACCGGCCCGCGCGGCTCCAAGAGCAAGCCCCGCTTTGACTTTGCCAACCTGGCCGCCGCCGCCACCCAGGAGGACCCGCTGAAGGCTGAGGACCTGAGTGTGGCCGGGGCGGCGGCGGCGGCGGCGGCGCTGCAGAACGCGCCCCTGAAGCGGTCCTCCGCGGGGGCGGCGGCCGGGCTGGGCTGCCTGCTGGACGTGGCCAAGCTGACGTCGTCGTCCTCGCCCGAGCGCAAGCCGCCCCGCGGCCGCCTGCCCTCCAAGACCAAGAAGGAGTTTGTGTGCAAGTTCTGCGGCCGGCATTTCACCAAGTCCTACAACCTGCTGATCCACGAGCGCACGCACACGGACGAGAGGCCCTACACCTGCGACATCTGCCACAAGGCCTTCCGGAGGCAGGACCACCTCCGAGATCACCGGTAAGAGCAGGCTTGTTCACCCGTCGCCCGAAACGCCAGTGGGCGGTTTCAGTAATTGTCAATCATCTTTGGTCAGAAATACGTCCTTCGGAGAAAGGAGTATTATCACCCTGTTAGCACTTAGGCTGTGTCTAGCGGCTCTTTGTAGAGAAGTACTTTCAGTCGCGTGTGTGTATTAAGATGGTTGAGGTGTTAAAAGGCTGTGCGTTAAGTAAGTGTGTGTGTGTGTTTGTCTGTTTGTGTCTGTGATGTTTGTGTGTATTAAGACATGTGTGTGTGTGTTTGTGTGTATTAAGATGGTGTGAGTGTGTTAAGACTGGTAGATGTGCCGTCAGAAGGTGCAACAGTAGGTGTTAGCGAGGTGTGAAAGTATTGGGGATCAAAGAAAGTCTGTGTGTTTGTGTGTGTGTGTGTGTGTGTGTGTGTGTTAGGTGTGGGTGGGGTGAGAAGGGGTTATCTTGTGCGAGGAGGGGGGGTGGCTTAAAAAATGTTATTTTAAATCACTGACAGCTTTTCCGTTGCTCTTCCCTCCCAGGTACATTCACTCCAAAGAGAAGCCGTTCAAATGCCAGGAGTGCGGCAAAGGATTCTGCCAGTCAAGGACTCTGGCCGTGCACAAGACGCTGCACATGCAAGTCAAGGAACTAAAGCCGGCCAAGATCAAGTGATTCTTTTTTGTCAGCTTCGTCAGCTTTTTTTGTTCTTTTTAAAAGACAGGGACACTGGAAAAAACAAATGAATCCAAAGAGAACTGCTAACTATCTTTAATCTACCACAAACCAAGACTTCTCCTTCATCATCTCAACTTTGGCAAACATCTCTCCTAATGGTCGAGTGGTTTTGTACAACATGGGAAGATTGTTCTGGGAAGAAATGTATCACCAGCCAAATATACATATACAAATACATGTATGCGTATATATATGTATTTATATTTAAATATATATATACATACATGTATGTTTTCCTGTTCACTTGGGAATGTCTGCAGAGGATATTTATGATGTGCTTCCGTTCTCAGATAAAAACCTAAAAGCAGGGGGGTAGTGATTGAGAATACGTTTGATATGCATAAACAGATTTATCTGAAACATCAAGAAGAAAATAAATATATTTTATGGCTGCTTCCTAAGACTGACACCTTTGATCTAAAGATGTCATAAAAATGGGACAGGCCATCTCTTTTGCAATGTTTTTTTTGTAAACATTCTTAATATGATTCAAGCCATGTTTGCATAGCCAACCTTTTTTCTCCTTCCGTAGTATCACATTCCAATGTTTTTTTTGTACATATATATCTAATTGTATTTTTGCACTTTAACCCAATTGATTATTTACCTATATCACTGGATTTCCTAAACTTATTTTCAAATGAATAGTCATTTTCTAAATAAAATATTTTTTACTGTAGTTGCTTGCTTTATTGCCTGGGAACAATATGACTTGTTATTGTATTTGTTAATAATAATTTGGGGTACCAGGCCTGAAGTGATAGCTATCCCTATCGTTTTTATAGGTATTCTTTTTATTAGTTTCCTGCCTTTGGTCAATTTCCTATCATGCTAGAGACGCAGAACTTGGCAGGCAGATAGTTGCCGGTAACCTCAGAAATGAAATATTATGTTGCCATGGTAAAGTTGTTGGCATGGCCTTTCAAGCAATAAGACTTCTTGTTCATTTGATCGATCCAGAAAACACATTTGGAGATAAACCCTTGTTGATGCTTCTTACCGAGTGTCATGCTGATTGGTGAAATATTCTGATGCGGTTTGAGTTTGAAAAAGCATCTGCTATAGAAATTAAATTTATTTGCAACCAAACCGCAACATATTTGGTACACGTCTTCTTCTTAAATTAAATCAGTGTCCGTATTTGTGAACGCTTCCTCACTGTTATCTCACTGGCCTCAGTGGCCTCATTCCTCTCTTTTACTGAACTTACATAACCGAATATTACCCAATCACATACTCTTTCAGTTATAGCTCCACCAAGTAATTGTCATTATAGCCGATAACACCCACCTGCAAGGTGTGCGTGAAGTAAGGGAAGGATTTTATTCAAAATAAAAAAACAAAAATACTATTCTTCTTCTAGTATAGAAGCAATATGAAAAAGTTTAAGTCGTGCTTTTTATATTGGTATTCATATTTTATGTTAGGATTATAGATTTTCTATTCTTTCACTTAAGGAGCAAAAGAGAAGCACCTCTCTTCCTGCCTTCTGCGTTCATCAGCATTTGGAACAGGAAAAGTACTATTGTATTTATTAGGTTGCACATTATTCATTAACTTTGATATACCCGATCTCATCAAATGAGAGCTGGGGTACCTGGTCTTAAAGGGGCTGTAGGAAACACAAAAGAGACATCATTTTATTGTCATTTGTTGGAATGCAATATATCTGGTCACTGATTGGGGACTGAAATGCTCTGAGAATCGGTTCTGGATGAATGTGCCTCTCTTTTCCCTAATTGCTTCAGGGAATCCATCATTCCTGTCTTTCATATTGATGCACATGGTTGATCATATATCTACCTGAGGAGATATGATTTTTTTGGGGTTGATATTTCGGCCTGCTTTGCACCTGTCCAATGTATGGTTGGCTTTTTGTTTGTATCAACATACTTCAATGGAAGTCCAAAACTGATCGTTGCAAATGAGAAGCAAGATTTGTTTTGTGAGGTTAAAACTTACGGAATGCTTTTTGTCTTTTTCTGCTAAAGTAATTTAGTTTAAATGAATTCGACAATGTGTTGGGTGTCCCTGGAGAGCCAGACAACGTTGCGTGACAGGAGCAAGGTGTCAGTTGTTTTGAGTGTGATTGTGTTGCTGCTGGGATACAGCATGAGCTTGGGTCTTCCAACAACTGGAAAAGTTGAGCTCAAGAGCACCAAAAACGATGTGTTCTGAACAAACTCTAAAATGCTATCTCATTTGAAAAGCCCATTTATCATTTTGCTGTTAGGTTTACTATTGTTTGTATTTCTCTGTAACTTGTTTTGACATGACCCTAGTATCCTGATTTTAAGCATCTACGCTCTCAAGGACAAGAATAAGGCAATCTTTGTCATGATCCTGGTACCCCAAAATGTTGCATGTTTTAATGTTTTAATATTTATAGTAGTGGTAGTAATATTTGTCATTTTAACTTAATGTTAAGGCTTTAGATTAGCCAGATCTTATCAGCCGATGACATTGTTGGTCTGGAGAAACACATTTTACATTTTTAGGTTTCTGCCATGTCCAATCATAATAATAATTTGTTCAATCAAGAACTTTTTGCACTGACAAAGTAACTATGCTCTTAACTAGACCTCCACAAGGGTATACACATGTAGATGATTGCATGTCTTCAATCACAATTGTAACCATCTGTTCATCAAAGTCCACTTTGGTGTTTGGTCTCCAGTGAATATCTTACTCACACATTGGTATTTACATCGATTGGCCGGATTAGCACAGGGTTACGTTAAGGACAAACACAAGGCTTAGCACAGCAGAGCTGAACAGCCCTTGGCAGCACCAAGAGTTTTCTAGGTCCTCACAGAGCAGATTGTTAGTGACTCCTGGGTCAAAGCCTTCTCTGATCCTTCTAGGGACTCCAATAAAGTCAGCCTGTTTTCGATGCCCTATTACTACCCCCCAACATAGAGGTCCCCAGAAGACATGCATCCCTGGAACATCTGATTCCAAGAAGACATACATTCATAGAAGATATGTGGCCCAGAGGACAGTGTCCCTGGGAGACAAGGTAACAGAAGATCTCTTGGTAAGTGTATGAAGTGTATTTGACCTATAGTCAATTCTAAGTTTGCTTGGGGCTTACAGTAGTTCTGGCCATAAACATGATTTTTAAGAATCTTTTCGAGTAGGCTACTACTCAAATTTGGCAATTGGTCTGGGAGAAAATCTCAAAGATGAGGAGTAGATGTAGGGCAGAGGAGTTCAGGGATGATTATATCAAATTCCAACATGCACCCAATAGAACATGTTGCTTACTTTTATACTGTACACTAATGTGCTAACAAAAACCATCCAATATATCATCTTTTTCAAACCATGAGTGACGACATTTACTGTTCAACACACGTTATTGTCCTAAGCCTGTTAATACAAAATGCGCTGAAAGAGCAAGATGGCTTCTTCCACAACATCCATCCATCTGCTATGGGATTTGTAATCAATTAGTTTAAAATATAATACAATTAAACAGGCATCAGTAAATGTGTACCTTTCCCTTCATGGATTAAAGTAGGACTGTCCAAGGATGTTTTACATTTCTAAATGATCTAACAAGTCTTCTCTGCGTTTCATAACATCAAAAACATGCTACACATCTTATTGGGAATTTACCAAAGCCATTGCCACTTTCCTCTCCCAAATAGCGTTTGGCTTATTTTAACTTCAGCAATCAAAATTTCATTACTGTTGGGGATATCATGTTGCTAGCATACCGTTAGGTCTATTTATTAGTGTAATTTATTTGTGCGATTGTGTTTCTTCTGCTCTCTCTCTCCCTCTGCCTGTGTGGGTGTACAGTGTGCTTGTGTGCGTGTGTGTGTGTGTGTGTGTGTGTGTGTGTGTGTGTGTGTGTGTGTGTGTGTGTGTGTGTGTGTGTGTGTGTGTGTGTGACTCATCCTGCCGGGCCAGGGGAAGGTGCCTGGCTGAGAGGATGGCCAGCTTGTTGCTCACTGTTTCTCTCGAAGCCAGGAACTCATCAGTCTATCATCAGATACCTAAGCAGCCAGGGACCCACACACACACACACACACACACACACACACACACACACACACACACACACACACACACACACACACACACACACACACACACACACACACACACACACACACACACACACACACACACACACACACACACACACACGACAATCCTACTAAAATTAAACCAGACCTGGGCAATGCCGTTTGTGTACACCAAAGGTGCAGCTGGGTTGTTTGCGATGGTCTGGGGGAGGCGTACGTGACACTTGTCTGGTCCAGCACAGGGGGGACGGGCCGGTCCCTGCCCCGAGTTCGGATGGGTGGGGGGTGGGGGGGCGGGCGGGGGGGGCGGCAGTACTGTACTCGGACTGAAAACAATGGGCTTCTTCGCACCACTGAGACCTGGAACAGGAACAGACCATTTTACAGCCGACGCCAGACTGAAGAACACGCTGTACAGTTACATACAGAGCACCACGTACCCGGCCGGGGACCGCCTCATTCCATTGATTTGATTGATTCCTGGAATTGGTGATGGTAGTAGGAGTGGTAGCATGTCTTTAATGTAGCCAGGAGATCATTCTCACACACAGGCGTCATGCTAGGACAAACCAAGGTGTCGCTCGTAACACTTAATATAGGTCAGCTCCTTTCATGTAGCGGGTCACAGGTAGCAGTGGAGTCATGCTACTCCCGCGCTACATAGAGTAGCAGACCTATGACCCCTGAACGAGATTTAGATAACATGAGTCAGATGGTAAGACGACAAGACGTCAGAAAATGTCAGGTTTATGCAGCTGATCAACAAGTAAGGATAAAAGTTAAAAGGGACTCTTGTGGAGGTGAAAGGCTTCCGTAAGAAAAACACTTGAGTAAAAGTGATAAAGTTGATCAAATTAAAGTAGTAATAAAAGTATTTATCTGGGTTCGATTGTATTTGAGTATCAAATAAGTAAAATGAAAAAAGTCCATCTATAGGTAAACATTTTATGGTGACAGATGTTTCTCTTGTGAAGTCGTCCGTTAGTCGGTCAGAGGATAAGCGAGTAATCATGAGTTCACTGCAAAGGTATTGGAATGAAAGTACTGTTTTATTTCTGAAAATGTAGGGAAGTAAAAGTGAAGGTGGAACTCAACTACAAATCAATCAAAAACAACTTAAGTACTGTAACAAAGTATTTTGACTTTGTTACCTTTTGCCACATATGTAGTACTAATCTAATCTAAACTTACTTTTAAACCTGACACATGAAATGAACCAGTAGTTTATGGTCAGGAGAAGTATTGATATATAATATATCTCCCTGCTTTAAACATTTCAAGGAAAAGATTAAAAAGACAACTTATCATGGGAAATGTTTGCAGGGATCTTGATGCCTACATTCTGTGAGCAGGAGAAGCTGGCATTGGACCAACACCAACACCAGCATTGCTGTGAGGCCGTCCCTGGCCAATAGGAAGTTTCAATGACCATTTAACATGAAATGGACTCGAGCGATTGTTCGTTTGTGTGGGTGTGTGTGTGTGTATGGGTGGGATGATTCCGTTTTTCATGGCATTCCTCAACCGCTATTGATAAAGATAATGATTATTTTAGAGCTTTCAGAAACAGTTGAACTAGCAAGATGCATGATGGGATGAGGAGGAGTGGGGGCCGGGGGTGGTTGTGCAGCAGGCACAGTATTCAGGGTAATACTGTATGCATAGGCACACACACACACACACACACACACACACACACACACACACCCACAGACCTGGCCCGAGCTTTACCCCGAGGCGTGGAGGGAAATGTCCTTCACTGCTACTGTCCGAACAGCGAGGGGGCAGGAGGAAGGCGGGGGGTGATTTAGTAGGGGGTGGTCCGGGGGGGACAGGGAGCCGTGAACAGTAGACGCTGTCCCTGGCAGCGACGACATGTTAACAGCTTCCACAAGAGGGAAGGTGAGTCAGAGGTGGCTCCCAGAGTGTGTGTGTGTGTGTGTGTGTGTGTGTGTGTGTGTGTGTGTGTGTGTGTGTGTGTGTGTGTGTGTGTGTGTTTTGCGGAGAGAGATAAACGGAGGATGTGTTTGGGGCAGGACACCCAGATGGGTGCACTGACAGACAGACGGACCCGGCAACCCAAGGGACCCACATTCTGTCCCCACCGCCCACTACCACACACACACACACACACACACGCACACACGCACACACACACACGCACACACACACACGCACACACACACACGCACACACACACACGCACACACACACACGCACACACACACACGCACACACACACACACACACACACACACACACACACACACACACACACACACACACAGTTCCATTACCCCCCTCCTCTGGTGTGCTTCCTCCTCACACCAGAGGAAAAGGGAAAGGAAAAGGTGGTTGCTGCCTTCCAGCAGATCCCCAACAACCCCCCCCCCCCCCCCGATTACAATGCACACACACACACACACACACACACACACACACACACACACACACACACACACACACACACACACACACACACACACACGCACACACACACACACACACACACACACACACACACACACACACACACACACACACACACACACACACAGCTACAGAGCGTTTAACTGTGAAGGCCAGGAAGGTGAGAGCAGGTCCCTTCCACTCGGTCAGCTGGCCTTCTGACCCCCCCACTGGTGTTACTAGCAGAGCACAGTTCGCTCACAGTTCACTGACAGTACAGGTTCTGCTGAATAAGCTCCCTTGAGTCGGCGTGTAAGAGCGTGCACGAGCAACATGAAAATGGCATGAGAATTTTTTTTTTGCAGAAAACAATAGTCAACACTTTTAACATGATTAAGCTGCATTTTTCCAAGGACAATTAGCTTGGATGAGAAAATTTTCTACAACAAGTATCATGGCTTTGGAGGTGGTGATGACTTGTGTAGTGAAGACAAGTACATTGTGCATCGTTGACAATTATAGGTTAAACTGAATGCTAGAGCGGTCAAAAAACGACTTGCTTTTTCAAAAGACAAAAATCACATTGTATAAGTAACGTTCCTTAC
>NC_082386.1:4952170-4964670 GCF_031168955.1 Gadus macrocephalus
CCCCCCCCCCCCCCTGATAAATAACCCCAAAAACACGCACATATCCCTGTGCCTCGAAGACAGCACCTTTCCCTGTAATGGAGACGGATTATGTGTTGAGAAGAGTTCCCTCCCCGGTCTCCCTCCGGGCCGGCTGCTAGCCGGGGGCCCATCAGCTACAACCTGCCTCCCCCCTCCCCCCCCCCCCCCCCCACCCCCCCCGCTCGCTTCCAGTCGTGCTCTTGCAGATGTTTGTGTGGGTCGCAGCCCAGACCTTGCCGCCGTGTCGTGCTGAGGGGATAGAGTGGTTTAGTTTTCACGGGTCCTATAAGAACCGATCCTGGCACCGTGCGTGCTTTGGGCCTCGTAAGACGAGATGCTGCAGGTGTGAGAGGCAAGAGGAGGAAGAGGCACAAGCGCATGAAACACAAATGAAGACAGAAGTTGCATCAGCGGGAGCGCAGGACAACGGCCCCGTCTTTAAAGACGTTGATATCCTTCATGGGAATTAGGGGAAAAATGAACAAACCTAAAAAAAATAAAGGTTCTGGAAACCTGTTTGGTTGTTGTTTAGTTTGTTATGGATGACATTTACACAGGAAGGCAATGATTGTATTGCCAAACAATAATTCATTCAAACTGAATATCTGGATGATAGTAAGGCTGAGGATGGTGAGTGTGTGTGAAACAATTTGAAACACTAAAATGTAGACCCTCTGTGGTGCAATGCACAATGTCGGTACCACTAGCTACATCCAATAATATCACAACACATGTGCAAGCAACTTGTTCAGTGAAGCGCCACAACAACAGAATGGAGCTGTCTTGCAGTCCTACTCTTGGAGCATGACTTAAGTCATTAGTCACCCGTTGAAACCTCTTGTAAAACATGTTCAGCTGCTTATTATTGATTTTCTTTAAGGGCAGTCCATAGAGTGGGTCCTGCTGACAGGTAAAAAGCCCATCATACAGACTGCTAAAACAGCTTCCTACAGCAGCGGGCACAATGCAGAGTGTGGACGTCTCTCAGGGACAAATCCAGGGAACAAGCACGTCGCATCTCGGCTCTTTGAGTAACGCTAATCCTTGTGGATCCCCCAACCACTCTGTAGCCCTGCCACACACACACACACACACACACACACACACACACACACACACACACACACACACACACACACACACACACACACACACACACACACACACACACACACACACACACACACACACACACACACACACACACACACACACACACACACACACACACACACACACACACACACACACACACACACACACACACACACACACACACACACACACACACACGCAAAAACACACACACTTCTTCTAAGAAACATGAAAAAGTGTGAGCAATGTGCAGGTAAGATTCAAGGAAGAATCTAAATGTGAAGTTATTTGCATATACAGTTGATCATATCTGATAGATTTGTGAATGGCAATTAATCTTTTAAATCAGAACTAAATGTGCCTCAGTCTTTTATTTCATATCATGGTTTAATTATGCTTTTACTTAATGATTTACACTTCTATTGTACTCAATTCATTTTTTTGTATTAACGCGTACCTGCATTATCAATCATGGATTTTATCATAGGGACCCTCTTGTTTTATTTTTACTGTTGAGGCACCAGTTCTTCAAATAACTCTTTCTTAGAACTTCTTCTTAGAGCTTTTTCTAAACTCTTTATTTTTGTTTATGTTTCTATTTAAAATAGAGCGTGCTAGATTAAAAGCACACATCCAAACTGCGGTTCATCAGAGTTAACAGTTTGGCTTTGTCTTGGTGGCTACAGGCGTTCTGCAGGGGCCTTCGCTCACAGTGCCCAGAAGACGACGCTGCAACATCTCGAGGGACAATGGATAACCAGAGCACATCTTGAATCGCCTGGACAGACCTTTAGCTTTCATGGTGATGAACAGTTTGAAGTTGACCTCTGAAATCAGCAGACAGAAATCCTTGGTCCCATTGCCAGTCAACAGACCAGGGGGTCACACTGAGTCACATCCAAAATCCCCAAAAGTGTCAAGCCTGTTGGCAGAGCATGATTGTGGTTCTCCTGGAGCAGCCCCCCCCACCCCCTGGTTTGGGGCTCCAGTGACGACTAGGAGGCTGGCGGGTGACCAGGGCAGACGTGGTTGTGTCAACACCCGGGCAAAGTGAGACATGGGCCGCATCCTTCTGGTAAACCCACTCTGTCATTCGTTTGTCAAAAGCATGCAATTAGTGACTCTTAAGGAAGGCATGCTGTAAATTGATCCTAGCTGGCCTGAAACTGCACACAGAAGCACTTTCAGAAGAGAGGCATCCAACAGCTGGGGGCCATGTTTAAGATGGGAGGCTTGGGAGGAGGGACATCGATTTTATCTATAGCCCCCCCCCCCCCCCCCCCCGAAGTTGTGAAATTGTGCATTTTAAATTGTGCTCACCGGCTGCTGTTAATTGCAGTCAATAAGCTTTTCATGTTGCTTTTGGACAACTTTCTTTCAGCTTTCTTCCAAATTGTGTTGTTGTCTTCCAGGTCCATACATTGCCATCCACTCTGTGCTGTATTTACACACCAGTTATGACCATATGTATATGATGATGCCATCAATGACATCTCATGTAATGTTGTTAAAAGCAGACTAGATTGGTGTATATTACGTTTGCTTTCATGTGTTGTTTCCCTGGGGCTAAAGAAACTGTAGAACATGTCTTACATCAATCAACTCCACCACTTGATTTATTGTGTGTGTTTATGCACTTGTGTGTGTGCCATGTGTGTGCAGGTGTGTGTTTGTGTGTGTTTGTGTGTGTGTGTGTGCGTGTGTGTGTGTGTGTGTGTGTGTGTGTGTGTGTGTGTGTGTGTGTGTGTGTGTGTGTGTGTGTGTGTGTGTGTGTGTGTGTGTGTGTGTGTGTGTGTGTGCTCGCGCATTGACATGTGCGTGTGTGTATATGTTATCATTCTAAATCCATTTGATATACTGCTGGTGTGACACATTAACTGGACGGAGAGTGGGTGCAAAAAATGTCTGACATATGTCTTTACTTCATTGATGGCACATCTCAAAGCTGTTACTTGAAGGTATCAATCGTTGAAAAGAAGCCCGCTAATGCATAGTTTCATCTGGGGCTGCACTGTGACAACCCAGTAAATGTTTTCAGACTGCATGTCAAACCTGCTGGCACACCTTCCAAGCCGTTCCATAGTCTGCACTATGACGTAATGAGAAATGTTACTGGAGCAGGCTTTCCGGCTTTATAGTTGTCGAATAATGCGGGACCTGGAGCTATTGGAGCTTGTGCTTGGTGCCAAGCAGCTCTCAGTTACCCTTTTTTGCCTTTTTTGTTGTGCTAACATGTGGGAAAGACAAAGGCGTTTTTTGGAAACACACACACTATGTAATGTTGCTCTGCTGAGCTCTGCCAGTTCCCTCATGTGTAGTCAATAACGCTTCCATGAGCTTGAGTAAAGCTTTCTCCTCTGCTTATGAATCACAGATCTCTGCTCTAAAATGAACGCAGTAATGCAGAATTTTATCGTGGACATTCTTTTGAATTATATCAACATTCGGTTGATTCCCCGAAGGCTGTCAAAGGAAGTGGCTCTATCTCCATGCATGTTCCATGTTCCAGAAGTCCTTCCTTCCTCTGTGGGTCGGTCGCGTCGCCCTAATAGCTTACATGAGATTCACCAAAGATTCTCCCATGTCTTTGTCAACAAAAGTTTTAAGCTGTGATGTCATTGTACAATGACCAGAGTCCTGGGAGAAGCAACTCATGCTCAGTGATGCTGCACAAAGAACTTTTAAAGTTGGACGTAAACAAGGTTGCGTCCAGGCTGCCTTGAAATGGAATGGGAGGTTGTTTGTTGTTGACATTGTCCATTGTTGTTGCGGTTGTCTCCTATAGTACAAGCTACGACAAATAAATGGTGTGTATGTGTGTGTTCACACATGCATTTTTCTATCTACCTCTCAACCATAACACCAAATAAACGAAAGATCAGTTATATTTTGAGCGAAGATCTGAGAAAATGTACCCCTTATTTGTTACAGCATTCATTAGGATAATTCCATTCCATACAGAAAACTATGGGCTCTGTATCATTGAGTATATGCAACTTTTGCTTAATAAGTATTACAATAAAAATTGTATAACTGTGTGCATATGTATGAGTGTGTGTGTGTGTGTGTGTGTGTGTGTGTGTGTGTGTGTGTGTGTGTGTGTGTGTGTGTGTGTGTGTGTGTGTGTGTGTGTGTGTGTGTGTGTGTGTGTGTGTGTGTGTGTGTGTGTTGTGTGTGTGTCTGTGTGCAGTGCACTGTGTTTGTATGTATGTGGAGTGTGATTGGGTGTGATTGGGTGTGTGAATGTTTGGTTATGTATATGTGTTGGTTTTTGAGAGATACCAAACACACTGTACCCTCTGACCAATCCTAGAGCAGCGCACGAGTGCATGTGTGTCACATAAATTCCATTTCATGTGGTACTACTGCTACAAAAATAGATCACATCACAAGTAGGAATGCTGCATTCTCTAACAGGGGAGAAAATTAGCTCGCTCCAAATTATGCCAAAAAAAGAGCATGATATATATATTTTTAAGCCTCCCCATAGTGTAGAGACAATGCCAAACTTTTGGAATGAGAGTAGCACATGTTTCTGTTTGAATCATTGGTTAATGGGGATATTCTATTTCAACATCCCATGCTGCAGACATAGATTCACTTTTGTGTGTGTGTGTGTGTGTGTGTGTGTGTGTGTGTGTGTGTGTGTGTGTGTGTGTGTGTGTGTGTGTGTGTGTGTGTGTGTGTGTGTGTGTGTGTGTGTGTGTGTGTGTGTGTGTGTGTGTGTGCGAGTGGGTGCGTGTGTGTGCGTGTGTGTGTGTGTGTGTATGTGTGTGTGTGTTATCGGTAGAACGTTCTAGAACTTACTGAAGGCGTTTTTTACTTCGATTAGATCTATGTCCTCTCTCAAAAGCCTTGGCTTCTTGGGACAATGAAAGATATGAAGAGTTGTCACGAGTCCTTCCTTCAAGAGTCAGATGCTCAGCCCTAACCTTGAAGCTCTCCTTGAATAGAGTCCAGTGGCAACAACCAGCAGGCCCCGGGTTCGGAGCCAGTTTCCAGGGAAAGGAGGCCGGGCGTGGCTGGCAGAGGGGAATGTTCAACTGTAAATATTGGAGCTGATCGACTCAACATTCCTGAAGCTGAAACTCCTCTCGGCTTTTCCAATTGATGCCAACCTCTTGTCTCTGAGAAGATTGATAGATTTAAATGGATAGCCCCCTTGGTATATAACATGGCCTGAATCGAGTTATCTCATGAAGTTTAAACTTATGTAGCAATATTTCAATTTAAATTGAACAAATATGAATGTAACTACAAATATAGGTGTTTATCTAATTTAGTGGTAATTTTCATTGTGATGTATTTTATACTACGGTCTGTTACAACGTCTTATTATAAAATGTCTTAAAACAAAGACAGTTTTGCTTGATGAATTTCCAAGATGCAGTGTTAAAGTGGTAATCTCAAATATCTCAGTTTCTGTCTTTTTGGCGCCACCTATGATGGAAAAATCTATAGGCTGCTGCACACTTAACTTAACTTAACACTTAACTTAACACTTAACACTTCAGTGAGTTAAAGAGCAGGTCTGATGCGGAAGCTCTGCCAAAATCCTCTCTTCTGGATCCACCTGTGCTTGGTGAAACGTGTCAATAACTGTCGAATGTCGCAACTGACACCCAGTTCGGAACATGCCTAATAAGGGCTATCATATGACGGCCATAGAATCAATCACCATTGTGTTACCTAATTCGGCGATAGCTAGTGACTTAAGTGACATCTATTAAAATGAAGAAGACATTGCGGGGAGCACCGGTGGCTCATCGGGGAAAGAGCGTACATTGTAGGCTCAGTCCCAAACGCAGCAACCCGGGTTCGAGTCCTGCCCGTGGTCATTTGCTACATGTCCTCCCATACCTTCCGCTCTATCTCACTCTATACTAAAGCAATACAATGCAAAAATAAATCTTGAAAAAAAAAAAAATGAAGAAGACTTCCGGGAAGATAGCCATTTTAAGGTCAGTGTAAATTTACGTTAAAGTCTTGAGAGATTTAATCAAAATAACACCTTGAGTTGTGTCCTCACTAAAGCTCAATTGTGCATATTATATGTTGTTATGGGTTTTTAGTTTTAGACATATTTTCATATCCTAGTCATTTTTATGTTGGATACATCAATTGTCGCAACCACCTTTTACGAACCATTTGTCTAATTTAGTTGGATTTTGTTAGTCCGTGGTAGATGCATGGTATCCCCATGTCACCTTTTGTAACCTTTTCATTGTAGTTCCCAGTGAGCGATACCTTTCCTCTGAGCCCCGTGTCAGTACTTACAGTTTTTTTCGATTGCTTAAACACTAAAATCAAAAGTATGACACTATTATCAAAACCTTACACTCAAGGATCATAACATGAGCCCAGATCTGCACCACTATAAGCACAATGTCAGCTTCACACTTTTTGCAAAACAATACACACAGTGATTTGCAAAACAATAAACACACTTAACATACATTACACACAAAAATCTATCATGAAGTCACGTCCTTGCAATACCAAAGCACTGACTGTCAAATTACCACACCGTCCAACCAATTGGTTCAACACAGTCATCAGGTGTGCAAACACTTGTTTGCTTAATTGCAGACACAACAATCAGGTGTGTAAGCACTATAAAAAGCAGTAGGTGAGTTCAGCGTTCTCCAAGCACAATGGAAAGAGTCAGAGAAAGAGTAAGACGACGAGGAGGAGGAGGAGGAGGAGGAGGAGGAGGACGAGGACGAGGAGAACGAGGAGGACGAGGAAGAGGGGAACGAGGAGGACGAGGAGAACGAGGAGGACGAGGAAGAGGGGAACGAGGAGAACGAGGAGGAAGAGGAAGAGGAAGAGGAAGAGGAAGAGGAAGACAAGAAGGTGCTCAAAGAGGACCGAATCTGACAAATGAGATCCGCGCAACACTGGTTGACCACGTTGTCAACCACGGCCTGACGCTGAGGGAGGCTGGACTCCGAGTACAGCCAAATCTAAGCCGATATACAGTGGCAAGTGTGATGAGAACATTTCGACTGGAAAATAGGTATTGTAAAAATATCATCATATCAAAAACATCTGCACGGTTTCAGTCACTGCTTACAGTACTGTATTCTATGCACTATCGGCACTTCTGTTACCTTTTCCTGTGAAATTACTGTACTATTGTATACTGTTTTTTTTTTCTACATAGGATTGAGGGTCAGGGACGACAAGGGGGAAGGCCTCCTATGTTCACAGAACAGCAAGAGAGGGAGATAGTAAACATGGTTTTGGCCAACAATGCTATAACACTCAAGCAGCTCCAAGCTAACATTGTCAATAACCACGCCATTTTCAATGATATCCATCAGGTCTCAACATCAACACTGGCACGCATCCTAAAAAAGAAACATATTCAAATGAAGCAAATTTATCGAGTGCCTTTCGAGCGCAATTCCGAAAGGGTAAAACGACTGCGGCATGATTATGCAGAGGTATGTATTCACTTTAGCAGTGTGATCTTGCATACTGTCTCAGTTTTTTTACTGTACTGTAATATGTATACTAGATCTACACTGAACTACCCAATTTTGCCGGACACTGTTTTTCAGAGAGTTTTACGAATGGATGGAGAGGAGATCCAGCATGAGTTCATTTACGTAGATGAGGCTGGGTTCAACCTGACGAGAACACGAAGGAGGGGAAGAAACATCATTGGCCACAGGGCTATAGTCAATGTCCCAGGGCAACGTGGGGGTAATATAACACTCTGTGCAGCCATTACACAGAATGGGGTCCTCCACCGCCATGCCCATATGGGCGCTTACAACACAGCACTCATACTTACATTCTTGGACCAATTGCGCAACATAACAGCAGCAAATCAAATAAATCATATGCAATACATTGTTGTCTGGGACAATGTGTCTTTCCATCGCTCTGCTCTGGTTCAGAACTGGTTTCAGCAACATCCACATTTCACCGTCTTATATCTTCCACCATACTCTCCATTCCTCAACCCTATAGAAGAGTTTTTCTCGGCATGGCGGTGGAAGGTATATGATCTCCGTCTCCAGGCTGAGGTACCCCTCATCCAAGCCATGGAGGAGGCCTGTGACCAGATGGAGGTAGCAGCAATGCAAGGATGGATTCGTCATTCAAGACGTTTCTTTCCAAGGTGTCTTGCTAATGACAACATTGCCTGCGATGTTGATGAAATTCTCTGGCCAGATCCAGCTAGGCGAAGAGACAATGTCTAGTTGTTGTTTTTTAACTTACAATACGTAAAGTGACGTTTGATTACAGTATTATGAATCTCTATGTCAACATTTTGGGCGTGTTGAGAAATAAATGAGTTTCTTCAGTCTGCAACATTGGTCTTGTGTATTGTTTGGTGAATTTACATTATATTTGTACTTTGTTGATAGTAGCCTACTCTAATCATAGGGAAGTAGAAGTGCTAAAAGTGTTTTAGGTTTATCACAGCAGAGTGTAACTCGTGTAAACAGAGTATAGTAATGTGAAACGTGTGTGTTTCATATAGTAACAAAGTGTGGTTTTTAAAAAGAAGTGTATAGTTTTTACAGGAGTGTTTAATTTTGCAAAGGATCTGTAGTGTTTTGCTAATTGGGTGTGTGGTTGTGCTAATTGTGTGTAGTGTTTTGAAAACACAGGCCCTGTTTTGAAAATTGTGCTTAAGCAATCGAGAAAAACTGTAAAAGGTGCGGGGTAGAGTATTTCAATGCATAAAACACAGACAAACATATTCAAAACTCCAGTCAACTCTTAGAAAGTCTAAAGTGCAAATCAACCATGCAGTTCAGGTGCTGTTATGAAGTTGACACGTACGACTATCTCTGCGCTGGAAATAACATGAGCTCAGAGAACACTCAGTTTAGGAGGAGATGGAGGAGGGGGGGGGGGGGGGGTGCTTGTGGGTTTGTCCGCTGGATGTCTACAGTGATTAATATCAAGGGCTGATCCCCCCCCCACCCCGTCTGCTGAGTGACAGCGGCGGCCCTATCCCCCCTCCGCTGTGGCTGCTGTGGGATGACTGGGATCTGCTGACATTGTGGTTTGGCATGCGGCTCGCATGAGAGACTGATTGCATGTGTAACCCAGGATAGGGAAAGCCCTGGTACATACACACACACACACACGCACGCACGCACGCACACACGCACACACACACACACACACACACACACACACACACACACACACACACACACACACACAGACACACACACACACACACACACACACACACACACACACACACACACACACACACACACACACACACACACACACACACACACACACACACACACACACACACACACACACACACACACACACACACACACACACATATCTGTGGGTGTGGGAGCAAATTCATATTTATCTTTGTTCATCAATGCAATTTACACGTTTCATGTTTTGTTTTTTGGGGTGAAATAAAGTCCTACTTGTACGCTATTCAGCACTGCTATTCAGTAGTTTCGAAAGTAGAACTCCACAAGCGTGTGCCTGACATAATTTCAGATGAGATATTAAGTAAATTACAAAACATTAGTCGTCTATATGTCATTTGATTTGAGATATTGCATGCCCAGTTAAGATGATAGTAAGAAATATCAAAAATGATTGAGTCAGTGCAGGGATAAGTGTACGGATAAAAGCAACGGGGTTCGGCCTGAGGAAGACAGAAAGGTCCGTCTTTTATATCAAGCAGGTCATGCTTAGATAGGGTTGACTGCCAAATTCCCCTTTATTTAGGGGTACTCACTTAAGAGCCTCATTTTGGTTTGTTGCCATCTAGTAGTTTGATCCACCGCACAAAATGTGGAGTTATTCTCTGAAATAACCTCTAGCAGAGCCAAACTCCTGTCCGAACCGCGCAGAGGCCGAGGGAGACTATGCAGATGTGCCCGGCAACCACTTCTGATAAGATTTCCAACATGAGACGCCTAGTCCCGGCGCAGTCTTGGGAACTAACAAGGAGAGACACATTTTAGTGGCCTGGGATAATACGTCAGAATCTGTATTTGGCTTGATTGTTAGCCATCAGTGCATAGCCGAAAAGTATTTCAAGGCGCGACGTGGAGCAAGATAGAGAAATCATTAATTGTTCATGATAACATACCCCTGCCAAGCGTCTTATACCAGGAGCCATTTTTGGTAAATGAAGCGTTCGGAATTTCAAAACTTCCAAATGTACAGGACTGGAGCTAGCTCAGAGGGTATTATAACTTCACGGTCGTAAAATAAAATGCACCAACGTTTGCCTGGGTTTGACGGCTTCAATTTTGGCGTTGGAACACATTGTGTTTTTTTTTTATTGAAAGTTTGTGATACCTCTGACTTAATCTACCCAACAGACAACCAGGAGGGAAATGTATTGAAAAAGCATTGCCCCAAATGAGTCTAAGACTATTTTTTATTATTATCCAAAAGGTCATAAATGGAACACCTATGTGTTTAAATATCAGTGCCTAAATCTATTCTTTTTCAAAAACATACTCATGTACAAGAACCCTACACTGTACAAGTCAATGGAGGTCATACTATTTCAACAAGTCAGATGTATGTATCTAAATTTGAATCACGGATGGAGCCTTCCAATGACAGGAGAGGAAGGCCGTGCTCACTGCTCAGTGCAGAGACGGCTAGAAGCTCTATCTGCATGCCTGTGCAGTAGCTGCAATTCAGAGATGTTGCCAACTCATACCACACTGAATGGCATTGCTTGCTGTGACTAATTAAGTCCACAAAGTTGTTTTGAGTTTGACTGGCAGGTATTTATACTAGGGCACTGCTAATGTAACCAGTTGAACATGCATTTGGTGGCAGGTCTGTGGTATTGCAAGCATCTGAGGCCGGTTGTTGAGGGGATCTCCTTGTAACCACAGGGTGTTGAATGATGGTTTATATATCTTTTTGCAAATGCTGGTATCTCATTACAGTCGCGTTTTGGTTGGAAAACAAAACGTCTACACATTCGTTCATATCAATCCACTGACAACCTAGCCAATGAACTGTGGCACTGTGACATGTCATTTAAGAAAAAGGTTATTTTTGCTAATCTTTCTATTCATCTCAATGATGGAAAGATTTATGATTAATTATTACAGTGATTTATTGTCCCCTCACGTTGGCACTTCCTGGAAAGGAATAAGGAATTTGGCTGTGAGGTAGGTGAGTATTGGTGACAATACCAAGGACCAGAACTTCTTCACAGCTTCCAACTGCCAGATTTCAGACAATGCTTATTTGTCAAAGGGCTGGGTTCGGAAAACACCTTTTATATATTTTTTACATAGTTTCGGCTCTGTGTCACCAGCATTGGACAATATTGCTTTTGTTTTCCTCTGTTTCTTAATCTCCAAGATGTAGATAGAAGATAAGACAGTCACAGAGGGACAGACACATGTTATATCCTCAAAGTAGTAAGGCCATGCATTAGCTTAATGCTAATAAATGCAGTAGACACACAGTCAGGTACTCCGTGGGTTTGGTGTCCAGTCACACAATCTATTGATGGTGTTTAACTTTTCCGGCTTGGCCGTTTGAGAGCAAAATATATATAGCTCTATTGATTCATTTAATTAAAGCAAAGCAGTATAGTCACAATACTACACCAAGTAGGCCTACTGTGTTTTTTAAAAGTTTGAAGGTGTTCTGCAAAGTTGAGCTCATGTAAAAATGTATCACTTTTTCAGTATAAGTCTTAATGTAACTATAATATAAGTCTTCTTTGAAGGTGTAAGTAGTGAGCATGAAGCTCACACAGTCAGAAGTGAAAAAAATTGTAACCAAGTGAATACATCCAATAGGCCTATGTGAAACTGTAAATGTGAAACTGTCCTAAACGAAAGTTTCCCTTGGTGTATGTGTTTTCAATAATAATTTTCCAAAATATTCATAAATTGCCCTTGTTCTTAACACTGTACAACGAAAGGTTTCCTGTTCCAGAGCAATGTCGGAGCAGGCTTACTACAACAGATCCATTCATTCCAGACCTCGACAGGCCAGCGTAAAGGGTGTTTTTATGCAAACAGTGTATTTTGCTTTTACGGCAGCTCGCGGTGTTCAACCTGAGAAAACTCAACATGTTCAGTCGTGCGTACAATCCATCAGAACAGGAACGCAAACCTGGACGAGGAGCCCGGATTCTGTTTGTTTTTTCTAGGACCTAATATCCTCAGACGACTCCCTAAATTCCTGTCTCAAACACTATTTGTTTCTGTGGCGCGGGGCATATGCACGTATTGTGTCTGCATATCCACAGTGTGTGTGTGGGTGTGTGTGTGTGTGTGTGTTGGTGAGACAAAATGTGTTTTTTTGGCTAGAAAATTACTTCAAGCACACATTTGGGTGCGCTTGAAGTAGCTACATTATTTTAATACTGAACTGATACTTAGTAA